>NW_024100733.1:0-242140 GCF_016161935.1 Mauremys reevesii
TTTGAAATTAAATGCCACAGTATTGGGCTGTTGAGATGTTCTTCCCACCACAGGGATGTTGGAATGCTATTTTATTATGGTCATCATTTCCAAGCGGTCCTGTTATAGTTACCTGTTGGACCAGCTCCTGTGCTCCACTCAGGATTAAATCTAGAGTTGCCTTTCCCCTTGTGAGTTCCCATACCAGCTGCTCCATGAAGCAGTCATTTAAAGTATTGAGAGGAATTTTATCTCTGCATTTTGTCTTGAAGTGAAATGTTCCCAGTCAATATGGGGATAACTGAAATCCCCCACTATTATTGGGTTCTTAATTTTGATAAGCCTCTCTAATTTCCCTTTAGCATTTCATCATCACTATTACTGTCCTGGTCAGGTGGTCGATAATAGATTCCTAATGTTCTTAAGTAGTGCTAGGCATAAGAATATATAAGCAAACACATTCCAGAAAGGTGGTACCAAAACACCTCGATATTAAACACATTCCCCAAAGATAACAGGAACACTGACCCATCACTTAAAAGATAAGGTCATGGTGACAACATGATGGATAGAGATGTTTTGATCAAACCAACATGTACAAAAACGTGGGTGGCACCTGAAAAGCATCAGAGGATGACACCTGGAATACATCAGAGGGTGGCAATTCTACCTGAATACATCAGAAAGGCAATACATAACTTGTTTGTATCAGTGTATAAACACGTTCATTGCGAGAGTGTGTCTTTTGGCTGGCTGAGGGGAGAATGGAAAGTCTCACTATTAACTGGAGCTAGTCCATTGCAATGGGCATACATGAGTTAGTGCGGGTCCTGTAACCATTGAGCCAGGACATTAGGACTGTCGCTTTGTTGACAATAAATCTGACCAAGTTCGCTTTGCTATGAACCAAATCTGTGGATTTAATGGGCAGTTTAATTGAGGTCTGCTATCTCCTCGTTATTTAGCAAAGCTGGGACAGCACACTAAATGAACACACATGCACGTCATCTGACCACATGCCTATGAACTCCTATTCTCTGAATTGGGGTCACATGTTTATCAGCAGGCCCAGCTCTTGACATGTGGCTCGGACTGTCAAGGATGTGTTGGACTTGGGCTTGAGACCTGGCGGCCTGATAAGCCACTTGTCGATGTGTAAGGATAGATTGGGACACCTCAGTGTCTCAGGTAAGCTGCTACCACTGCCATCTACTTTGTGTGGAATACTCTCAGAGGGTGCTAAGAGGGCTGGAAGGGTACGGCCGTGAACCGTGATGGATAAGGCTCTGGCCTACTATAAATTGGAAGGAATCTCCTGTGTCTGCAGAAAATGGAAATATGGAAGTAGGCGTCTTTCAAGCCGAGGACGGTGTACCGGTCTCTTGGATCCAGAGAGGGGGATAATGGAGGCCAGTGAGACTCATGCGTGAACTTCAACTTTTTGTGATACTTGTTGAGGCGACGCCAGTTCTAAGATGGACCTGAGTCTCCATTTGGCCTTCGGTATTAAGAAATATTGGGGTAGAATCCCTTTCGCTTTAGCTCCTAGAGCAGGGGTGAGGAACATCTTGCCTGCGGGCTTGATCCGGCCCGGGCTGCTTAATTTAATCCCAGCCCACAAGCAGAGTATCTGTGCAGCAGGCTGGAAGGCCCGAGATTCAGCGCTGTCTCCCCTCCCCCGCAGCTTCTCGGGCGGAGGGGCAATCAGGGAAGTTCACATGCTGCCCCTAGCACTAGCTCTGCAGCTCTGATTGGCTGGGAACTGCACCAGTTGGAGCTGCAGAGGCAGTGCCTGCAGGCATGGGCAGCACGCACCATGCAGAGCCCTTTGGCCTCCACTCTGCCTTAGGGGACCAGACCCACGCCGGCCACTTCCAGAAGCAGCGTGGAACCAGGGCAGGCAGGGTGCCTTCCTTAGCCCCACTGTGCCGCTTGACGGGGAGCCACTTCATTAAAGCGCCACCTGGCCAGAGTCCACACCCCGCACCCCTGCCCCAGGTCAGAACTCACTGGCCGCACCCCTAACTCCCTCCCCAGCCCCTACACCCCCTAACTGCACTCCTAAACCCCCAGCCCCAAACCCCTCCTGCACCCAAACACCCTCCCAGAGCCCGCACCTCCTACCCACACCCCAAATCCCCTGCCCTGTTTCTAACCTCCTACACCCTAACTCCCTCCCAGGGCCCTCCCCCTCCTGCACCCCAACCCCTTCCCCAGTTTGAACTCTCTTCCCTAAATCCTTCCGCCAGGTAATCTCTACACCCCCACTCACTCCCAACCTTCTGCCCCAGTCCTGAGGCCTCCACACTCCAAAACCCCTTGGCCCCAGCCCAGAGCCCCTCCTGCACCCCAAACTCCTCATCCCCAGCCCCACCCTGAGCCTGCACCTCCAGCCAGAATCCTCACCCCTTTCTGCATCCCCAACCCCTGCTACATCCCCTAGAGCCCACTCTCTGCACCCTGAACCCCTCATTTGAGTAGGCCCACCCCAGAGCCTAGGGGAAGCCCCAAGCCTCTACCCCAGCCTCAGGCCTGTGTGTGACTGATTTTTCTGTGATCCAATGGCCCTGATAGAAAAAGGTTCCCACCCCTGCTCTAGAGGACTTCACCCCCACTTGTAGGAGAGACTCCACCTCTTGGGTGAAGAGCTGCTAATGAGAAAAGTCCTGAAGAGGGATGGGGAGAACTGCTATGGTGTTGAGCACCTGCAGTGGTGGTGATTCAAGCCCATACAGTGTGGAACCGGGACAACCAATCCAAAACTATAAAGGGGATTGGATCATGGGGCAAGTCTGGTCATGTCATCCAGCAGGCGCATCCTCAAATGTCTGTCACGGGTCCACCCAGGGGTAGGCAAGGACCTCCACTGCGGGGACACTGAGAGAATGGGAGGCAAATTGGTGAGTATTTAAAACCTCAATCTTTCCTCCTACAGGACTCTGCTGAGGCAGACCCGATTATCTGGACAGCAGTGGAGGTGGCCAGAAGTGTCTCCTTTAGGCTGGAAGTGTGTACAGCCTGCAGTCCGTGCAGCCTGGTGTCCAAGGTTTGCTCTGAAAACAGAATGTTGCCCATAAAGGGGAGGTCACAATTGTGACAGGCAGAATCCTTAACTAATGTGAGAGCCCTGAGAACTGGAGCCACAGAACTGTGCTGCATGGAGATGGCTGATGCCATCAACTGAGCTACCCAGAATCGGCTGGCCACTGCTTGCCCCTCTCTTCCAAGAGTAACCAAGAATTCCTGCCTTGGCTCCTGGGGCAGAGAGTCCATGAACTTGGGCCATCGAGTCCCAAGTGTTGTAATCGTATCATCTTGGCAATGCTTGCTGGTTGGCGACACGTATACAGCAGGCTGGCAGTAGAATACACTTTTCTACCAAAAGGTTGAGTTTCTCCAGTGTCTTTATTTTTAGTGGCTTGTGCTTAGATTGCCCCTGTCTGTCCCATTTGTTGGTGGCAGAGACCATCAGTGATCATCCAGGGGAGAGTACATGTACTCAAAACCTTGGGCTGAGACATTGCAGTACTTTTCTCTGCCCTTTTTGCTGTTGAGGCCAGAGAAGATGGCATTTGCCACAGTGCTTTAGTGAGTTTCAGAACCCTGTCATGCACTGGTAGGGCCATCTTGGAGGGAGCCCCGCAGCTAGAATATCAGGTCATACATCGGTCAGATCCCTTGAGCTCCTCAATATCTAGCTCCTAGGTTGGAGGCCACTCGCTTGAGGAGTTCTTGTTGGGCTCGGGAAAATAGTCAGGTGATAGTAAGGTGGCTGGCCCGGCCACTGCTTCCAATCGTGTTACCTGCTCCAATTTAAGGGCACCCCGCCTATAACCTACCGAGGAGTTCAAGGTGCTGACCCAATCAAATTAGGCACACCCACCCTTCCCCTTCCGAGGGCTCACAGGTGTAAGGCACCTATCCTTACCCATATGGGCTCAGGAAGAAACCTTGGTCAATATAAGTGACCCGCCCTTTCCCTCAGGGCCTCAGGGCTCGCATGAGGTCTAGGAACCTTTTCCCAGCAAAAGAGCCTTACACAGTTGTGCTCTAAACATCTATTTATTAACATGTTGTCACAGTAATACATATACCAAACAAATCTCTTATGCTCACCTACTTCCAATATACAGACAAATTTCACACCCAATGGTCAGTCA
Source organism: Mauremys reevesii (assembly GCF_016161935.1). Lineage (NCBI taxonomy): Eukaryota > Metazoa > Chordata > Testudines > Geoemydidae > Mauremys > Mauremys reevesii. The sequence continues at coordinate 4,140 of NW_024100733.1, forward strand.
GGATCCATCATCTGGGGTTCTCGTCATGGTCACCATGCAGAGGGGTCAGAGTTCTAGCAGCTTGATTTTGCACTGCAATCCAGAAATGGTTCCCAAAGAGCATTGTTTTTCATTTACATTATATAGATAAAACCTAGCTACCTCCTTCAAATTTACTAAATCTATCATTAATATCCCATATTCCTAAATAACAATTCTTTTTAACCAATTACATACTGGCACCTACATGTCCTCCTTCCTGCTCCAAGTTTTTTACATTTTATCTTTCATGCCCAAATTGCCAACCGTTAGCTGTGACCCCCTTCTCTGTTTGTCCAGATGGTCAGCATAAAATGTTGGTAAGGCTTATTTTACCATTTGTTGAGTCTCTCTTTCTGTATCTCCATTATTTCCCAAAGCGTCTTTACAACCTGGGTGGTTATAATCTCTCTGAGGTGGTGCTTCATCAGCAGCAGAACATTCCTTTTTCAATGTTAGTAGTGAACTCCCCTGAGATTTTACACCCAAGGCTAGGTTTAATATGCGGGGAAGGGGGAGGTGATCAGGTCTCAGGCCTACAATTGTGGGAAGAGGAGGAGGAGGCTACCACAGGCATTGCCCAGCTGGTTCTCCTCCCACCACCATTGGTGCTGACTGCACTGAGGGATTGTGGTTTTGGTACCGGGGTCCAGTTCCAAAGTTGGTCTCCGGTGCTGGTCGTGAATCAGAAGCCAGGGCCATCCTTCAGAAACTACTGAGGATGCCTGTTGGAAATATGGTCCCGGCATGGAAAGGAACCCCCAAGGGTTCCAATACCGCCATCGTGGGGTGGCCAGGGTGAAGCTGTTGCTGTTCCTTCCTGGTGGCTATGGTGGACTGGAGAGCAATGCCACACTGGGGAGCGGTGATGTAGAGATGTTGTGTGACCGGTGTCTCAGTGCCGGAGACACATGGCGCAGTCCCGGTGCACGAGATGGCGGAGTCCTGGAGGACAGCGAATGATGCCACAGCATGGGGAGCGTGAGCTGGTGACTGGTGCCGCCCAATGGCGATCGGAGCTGTATCAGAGACCAAGTTTCCCTTTAGAGGGGACTGCCTCATCGGGCGGACTCTCCTTGAGTCTGGCCTTGGTCTGGAAGTGTAGGTGGCATGGGGAAGACATCAGGTCCCTTGTAGGTTGAAAGGCCTCTCATGTCGAAGGGGCTCGTAGATGCAATGGGCCCTGACTGCTCCTGGAAGTCAGTGGCAGGTCCCGGACTGGGCTTGGCACCCTAGGCAGTGTCTCCGCCACCAATCGTGGTTCTGGGGATGACGAGCAGCCTGGCACGGGTCTTGGCTTGTTCTGGAACTCCCATGTAGCTGTCCGGCGGTATCGGAGAGTGCCCCTGTCCAACTGCAACTTCATGTGCCTCTTCTTGGTCATGGCGGTGAAGGGGAGTGGCACGAAGAGATGGTGCTGGTGGAGCACTCTGCACCAAGGCTGATGTGCTCAGTGCCGGAGTCGGACTGGCATGGTTCTGGCATAGGGTGTAGGGTAACCCCATTAGCCGAGCTTTCAGCCAAATGTCCTTGAGAATGCATGGTCTGAAACTTTTACAGATCATGCACTTCTCTTTAATAGTAATGCCTCCCAAGGCACTTAAGACAGTTTTTGTGTGGGTTACTAACAGGCATAGGTTTGCTGACAGGCAGCACACAGCTTAAATCCAGGGACCAGGGCATGCCCCATCTCTAGAAGCAATGTTCCCGATGGGACTTTTTAACTAACTATTCACTACTTTATCTATTTGCAAGAAAAACGCATGAAGAATCCAAGAACAGTGAACCACTAGGGAACTTGGGGAGAGCAAAGGTGAGAAGGAACTGAGAACATGGCCAGCTCCAGGTTTTCTGCTGCCCCAAGTGGTGAGAAAAAAAAAAAAAAAAGCTGATCCCTGCACCATTCTTCAGTGGCAGTTCGGCAGCAGATCCTTTTTCACATTCCCTCTCTTCCTCTTTGGTGGCACTTGGCGGCAGCTCAAAGAGGAAGAGAGGGACTGAGTTACCTGCTGATGTGCAATTCTCTGCTGAAGGCCTGGACGTGCCACTTTAATAGCGGATGGAGTACTGCCCCTTTGTATTGGCCGCCCCAAACACCTGCTTCCTTTAGCTGGTGCCAGGAGCCGGCCCTGACTGTGAAGGGGACTGTTGGCCCCTATACTAAAACTCAGTGGGGTTTTTTGGTTGGCTAACTCCCAGTATCAAAAGGAAGGGGGAAAGGTTGATGGAAAATCAGGACCCTGAGACTGACAGTCCCAAGGAACAATGGGGAGAGGCCAATGCTCCAGGTCAGTCTGATTGACAGGGTGGGCAGGTTATGCTAATCAGGGAGTCAGGAGGCCAGGGCGGTTTCCTTCCTCTGTGTGAACTGAAATTGCCTGGGACAGAGGGGGGGCCAAGCCAAGGAGAGAGAAGGGACCCAAGCTGAATGAGCTAGGGAGCAGAGCTGTGCCAACCAGAGAAGCATAAAAGCAGCCCAGGAGCAGATCAGTGCTAGGAAGAGAAACTGGCAGAAGCAGTCCAGAGAGCAGACCTGTGCTGGGAGGAGAACTGCAGCAACCAGAGCCAGAGGGGCTAGAAAAAGCAGCCCAGGAGCTGGAGGTAGAGGCAACATTGAGGCAGAGTGGAGCTGGAGCTGGGGCTGGAGCAGTCCAGAACTGCAGATGCGGTGAGCAGGGCGGCTCTAGAGTAGGCTGCCCCAAGCAGCGCGGGCGAGCGCTGGCGCCGCTCTTCAACCGCCATGGTCCCTTCCAGCGGCTCGGTTGAGCTCCGCCGGCATGCCTGGCGGCAGGTCCACCGGAGCCCGGACGAAGCGGACCTGCCGCAGTCATGCCTGCGGAGCTCAACCGGAGCCGCGGAAGACGGGACCCTTGCCGCAGTCATGCCTGCGGCAGGTCCGCTCGCTCCCGGCTCCGTGGACCTGCTGCAGGCATGCGGCGAGCTCAACCTGAGCCAAATGCCGCCCCCCCCGGGAAACGGCCGCCCCAAGCGCCTGCTTGGCACGCTGGTGTCTAGAGCCTCTCTGGCGGTGAGCAGCTGGGGAGAGAGTGGTGGGACTTCTGGACAGCAGACCCAGCACAAAGAGACGCCTCCAGCCAAGAGGTCCTGAAGGCCAGACTTGGAGGGTGACTATAACCCTGCTGGGACAGGGACGATGCTGGGAAGAAGGGTACTCGCACCTTACCTAGAGCCTGAGAGCGTATGGCCACTGCCAGAGCAAGTGTCCAACCCGCAGCAACCCTGCAGCACAGCCATAGGGCCTGAGAAGGGCCTGGGATGTGTGAGAAAGAGACTGAACTTCCTATACATTCCAGAGGTGGTTGTTTGTGATGTCCCATGCCACAGGAGCGGTGACGTGTTTTCCTTTAACCTTGCCCATTTTCCTTTATTTTTTTAATTGATTGCTGTTTTAATAAATTGTATTTGATTTGAACTGTAGGTAATTATCAGTGGGTCAGGAAGCGCCCAGTGTGGAGAGAGCACCCTGAGTGAGGGACACTCTACCCCACTGCCCTAAGTGACTACACAACAAAGTTGGGGGTTAAGCCCCCAGGAATCCTGGGCCCAGTCTTGTTGGGGTTACAAGGACTCTGCCACACAGGAGCGTGGAAGGGGAGCACTTGAAATCAGCAGGCTCTAGGTAAAGGAAGTGGGAGCGAGAACTCAGATCCTTTCGCTTAGCCCACTTCACCTGGGCAGTGTAAAACCCAGGAAAGTTTCCACAATAGCCGGGACCATTCCCCACTTACACATATAAGAGTAAAGCTCAGAGGGTGCCAGAGCTGGCCCTACAGATATCACTAAGGGAAAAAATTTCCAACATCTGTCTAAGAGAGACCATTACCCCATATGAAAAGCCACAAATATAACCTATTATTGGGGAATTCAATTCTCTGGCCCCTGTAACTCTCCAGTGTATCAGAGCATGAGCCTCCACAGGCCACAGTGCATGCAGCAAGTGAGTCCCAGCAGCTGCTGGGTCAGTGTCTTGCTTTGTTTCTTTGCTAGCCCTGTAGAGACTTAAGTGAGGATAGGGGAGCTACTCACAGCCAGGGGTGACCTCACCCCTTTATTGTTATTTATTCCTTTGAGTTAAGAATTAGTTACTGTTTATTACTGTAGTTACAATACTCAGAAGTAGAGCTCTGATTTATTATAATAGTTTACCCTATTATATATAACTGGCTGTATTCTATAATGTTTTATGAACAATTTATTATCAAGAAGCTTTAATAATAGTATTACTATAAATATGAATTATTGTGTCATCTTATTACAGTTTTAAGATACTTAGTGTTAGTAACTATTTATTATAATGACCATTATTATTATCATTAGGGTTAGAACTGGGCCTAGTGCTCTACTTTTTCTAATGTTGCTCTTTCTCTCTTCCTGAGCATTCAAAACTCTTACGAAGTGGATTCTGTTCAACCACACAGTTGCCGTCTGTACTGGCGCCAAAAAGACCCCACTGGAAAGGAGCCCATAGTAACAACTCTCTGTGTGGCTTGTTTGAGGGAGAGTGTGTCTGCCTCTGTGTCTGTGCCGAGGAGACTGTGTGTGTCTGTGTGTCGGTTGGGAGGAGAGTGACTGTGATGGGCTGGAATGGAGAGTGAATGTCCAGCAATGACAGTGAGCCATTGGCATGGTATTGTTGCTCACATGCATGTGCTAATTGACTGAGATTTTGGGTGTATTAACTGCAACTTTCTTTATGATGAGAATTTGTTTAATAATCACTGGAGAGGAAATGGTACACAATCTAAACTCCTTTAAAAAAAAGCCCTGAAATTTATGATTACATGAAGTTATTTACAACTCTACAAAATTTGCTCATTTAATAATTTGCATACATTTTCACAGGTACAATTAAGTGTCCTTAGTTTTCAACAAAAGACAGGAACCCTATGAACTTGGAACTCAGCAACCTGCTGCTGCTTGGGAAAAAGCAGTTAATTGTGAATTTTACTGTGGATTTAGGTCATGCACATAGTCTTTCTCTCATTTCTCTTCCTACCTTTCCTATTTTCCTGAAAGGCCACTGACCAACAATCCTCAGCAGGAGATGGTCATTTAATGAGGAGGCATCAAGTACACCTGGGCCCTGTCAGCGTAGTTTCTCTCCTCCTTACATTACTTCTGACGATCCTATGGTTCTAGAGGTAAAGTGTTTCTTCAGCCCCTCTACCACTAAACAGTGAAAGCTGGCTGGCCCAGACTTCCTTCCTGATTGGTGTCAGGTTCTTATGAAGTCTAGACTGGAAATGACAGTACATGACAAATGTGTATTTAATATAATTCATAATGCTACCTCATAGAGTTTGCTTCCCCTCCATCCACATTTTGTGTCCCTTCTTCCTGGGGCATGATTAATTTAGTACTGGACTGGCTTTGGGAGTCCTGTGTTCAATTACTAGCTATGCCATAGATTTCCTGTGTGAATGGGCAAGTGACTTCATTAATCTGTACCTCAGTTCCTTGCCTGTAAAAAGGGAATCTTAGCAGCCATGGATGTTGTAAAGTGAATATGTGTGATATTATGGTGAAGGAATCCATATAAATGAATGGCTAGATCAGTGGTCCCCAAACTGTGGGCGTGCCCCACTTAGGGGCATGGAGGAATGTCCGGGGAATGGGCCAGGCCCAGCTCCACCCAGCCCAAACCCTAAGCCCCAAGCCCCAGCTGAGGTCTCTGCCCCATTCTCAGCCCTGGCCTCTGCTCCTGGGGTGGCTCAGCCTTGCTCCTGGCCCCAGCTCTCAGCTGTGATTAGTTTCTGCTTAACACAGAATTTTGCATCCTTTCTACAATCTACAGACAAGTCATATCAACCTGAAAATTAATAGGTCAGGTCAAGGTCTTGAGTAAAGTTTGTGAGGAAAAAGTTAAGTAATTTAAACAAGGTCTTCCAGAAACTGAATGTCCTAAAAGTGTGTTGTTTTCATAATTGAAAAATTCAAATGTATTTTTACAAAGGCCCCAGGAAAAAATGAGACAGGAGACACATGAAACATATCACTAGACTCTCCTGCTCAGAACCATTGCATGGTACCAGTAACAAGGTCTGCAATTCAAAATAGAAAATTAGCCCTTGCATTGGAATTTGTGGACAGCAGAGTATTTGATGGCTGGCACAGAGTGCAAGTGCTTTAGCTGAGCTGTTAGCTGCACTCCTTGCTCCCTGCCCTGCTTCCAGTAGACCTAATGGTGACCATGGAGGAGGCAGATAGGTGGGAAGGGAACTGAAGCTCTGACAGAAAAGTAGTGGGAGATAGATATATTAGCCCCAGGCTAAACAAATCCCTGGCACCAGAATAAGTAAATGGCAGCTGCTCCAGGTCAATTAAGACACTGGGGGCCACTAAGAGCTTCAGAAGGCAGGGAGGATGCTAGGCTGATAGGGAAACCTGAAGCCAATCAGGGGCTGGCTGAAACTAGTTAAAAGCCTCCCAGTTAGTCAGGTGGGGGCACATGTCAGGAGCTGTGAGAGGAAGTTGTGTTGTTGGAGAGACTGAGCTGTACACACCATACTAGATCTAGTCCAACCCCTTGCTCAAAGCAGGACCAACATCAACTAAATCATCCCAGCCAGGACTTTGTCAAGCCAGGCCTTAAAAACCTCTAATGATGGAGATTCCACCACCTCCCTAGGTAACCCATTCCAGTGCTTCACCACCCTCCTAGTGAAATAGTATTTTCTAATATCCAACCTAAACCTCCCCACTGCAACTTGAGACCATTACCCTTGTTCTGCCATCTGCCACCACTGAGAACAGCCGGGCTCTATCCTCTTTGGAACTCCCTTCAAGTAGTTGAAGGCTGCTATCAAATCCCCCTCACTCTTCTCTTCTACAGACTAAATAACCCCAGTTCCCCAGCCTCTCCTCATAACTAAGTCATGCCCCAGCCCCTTAATTATTTTCATTGCCCTCCGCTGGACTCTGTCCAATTTGTCCACATCCTTTCAGTAGTGGGGCCCAAAACTGGACGCAGTACTCCAGATGTGGCCTCACTAGTGCTGAATAGAGGGGAATAATCACTTCCTCGGTCTGCTGGCAATGCTTCTTCTAATGCAGCCCAATATGCTGTTAGCCTTCTTGGCAACAAAACACACTGTTGACTCATATCCAGCTTCTCATCTACTGTAATCCCCAGGTCTTTTTCTGCAGAACTGCTGCTTAGCCAGTCAGTCCCCAGTCTGGGATTCTTCCTAAGTGCAGGAGTCTGTATGTGTCCTTGTTGAACCTCATCAGATTTCTTTTGGCCCAATCCTCCAATTTGTCTAGGTTGCTCTGGACCCTATCCCTTCCTCCAGCGTATCTACCTCTCCCCCCATCTTAGAGTCATCTGCAAACTTGCTGAGGGTGCAATTCATCCCATCATCCAGATCATTAATAAAGATGTTGAACGAAACCAGCCCCAGGACCAACCCCTGGGGCACTCCGCTTGATACCGGCTGCCAACTAGATATTGAGCTGTTGATCATTACTTGTTGAGCCTGATGATCTAGCCAGCTTTCTATCCACCTTATAGTCCATTAATCCAATCCATACTTTTATAACTTGCTGGCAAGAAAACTGTGTAGACTATATCAAAAGCTTTGTTAAAGTCAAGGAATAAAACATACAAAGATTTCCCCTCATCCACAGAGCCAGTTATCTCATCATAGACGACAATCAGGTTGGTCAGGTATGACTTGCCCTTGGTGAATCCATGTTGACTGTTCCTGATCACCTTCCTCTCCTCCAAGTGCTTCATGGATTCCTTGAGGACCTGCTCCATGATTTTTCCAGGGTGAGGCTGTACACACCATACTAGGCACAAGGAAGGAGGCCCTGAGGTAAGGGTGAAGTGGAGCTTGAGGAAGTGGGGGCTGCTGTGGGGAAGTAGCCCAGAGAATTGTACGTGTCCTGTTCCTAAAAGGTCAGCTACCATAGCTGATACTATTAGGGTCTCTGGGCTGGAGCCTGGAGTAGAGGGCAGGCCTGGGCTCTCCCATCCCCCTCTTTGCCCCTTGATTAATCATTGACACTGGGAGATAACAGAGACTATGCAAGGGAGGATAGCTTCTTATTACCTCCTTGCTGGCTTATGATGAAAATGGCTCAGTAGACTGTGACCCTTGTCTCTAGAGAGAGAAGCTGCTAAGTGGAGGGTCACAGTGAGCCTCTGAGGTTAGTGAAATCCACCAGGAAATGCGGGACACACAGAGACAAGGACAGAGCTTTGTCACAATACCTGTAGAAACCCTTCTTGTTACCCTTCACATCCCTTGCTAGCTGCAATTCCAATTGTGCTATGGCCTTCCTGATTATACCCCTGCATGCTCGAGCAATATTTGTATACTCGTCCCTAGTCATCTGTCCAAGTTTCCACTTCTTGTAAGCTTCCTTTTTGTGTTTAAGCTCACCAAAGATTTCTCTGTTAAGCCAAGCTGGTCACCAGCTATATTTGCTATTCTTTCTGAACATCGGGATGGTTTGTTCCTGCACCCTCAATAAGGCTTCTTTAAAATACAGCCAGCTCTCCTGGACTCCTTTCCCCCTCATATTAGCCTCCCAGGGGATCCTATCAGTTCCCCGAGGGAGTCAAAATCTGCTTTTCTGAAATCCAGGGTCCATATTCTGTTGCTCTCCTTTCTTCCTTTTGTGATGTAGTGAATTAGGATGAAAACACAGAGGTCTCCCAAGAGGTTCTGCTACCACCAGAGGATTCCTGTTCCATGGAATTATTTGAGGGCAAATTTCAAGGTAACAGTTTCTTTCATTCTCTCTTGCAGGTTGGCAGCAAAACTTTCTTGAGAATGTGCTTATATTGATTCAGATGTGGTCTCCAGTTCTGGATGCTCATTAATCACAGGCTGAGTCTGTAAAAGAGCCCTTAGCTTTTTGTGCTCATACACACAGGACACAGCTTGACTTGGCCATTTTCTGTACTATTAGATGCTTATTAACCATTAGCTACAAATGGCTTGATTTTATTTATTATAATGATCCCTGATAGCAGCGCTCTAGTTAGTAGAATTATATAAGAAATGGAAAAGCATGGAAGGTTGCCTAATCCAATTCTATCACTATCCAATTTAGCATCCCATACTACACACCACCCCCAAAGTATCGCTATAAGCTCAGCTTGCAGTTCTGTTCCACCCCATCACAAAACCAGACTCTTTAAAAAAAAACAGTTTTTGCTGCTAGCTCTGCTAACTAGATATCAAGGGTTCTGTGTGTTCCCATTTCAGTTTTAGATGTCACTTCACTCACCCGATTAATATAAGACCCAGGTTTTAACATAATCTTGAAAGCTATAATGCAATGTAGTCGCAATAGATGTATATAAATTTCAAAGCATTAACAACTATAGATTAGCAAAATCTCTTCCCAAAACACTAACTCACAATCCCTCCACATGAGTTCAGTAAGGAAGAAGAAAGATCTACAGCAATGAAATGAAAACTCAAGCAAGCTGGTGTGCTGTGAGTGCTAATTGCCCTGCTGATCAGACCCATCTCATAGATTCCTTGTGCTTCCTCCCCAGAGCCCCCATTTCCGTGTTGTATCCACTCTATTGTCTGTGCCATATGTCTGTGCACTGCCTACCACAATGGGAACCTGACCACTAGGTGTTATCACAATGCCAATAATTAATAGTGGTAGTCACTAAGATGATCAGAGGATTGGATTTAAATAATTTTGGGGGGCATTGGGATCAAATAAGTTTGTAGCACAAGATTTGGTTCAGGGGCATCTACTAGGCCACTTTCCTTTCACTCTCAAAGAATATATTCTGGGAAACAGTCCGAAGAGCTATTCCAGTCCAGCAGTAAAGTTTCGTGAGTCAAGGTAAATTGCCATCCAACCTTGAGCTACCTACGAATGGAATCTAGGTTTCTGGAGTGAGGGCATGTCTATGTTATGCTAGGTTGCTGCTGGATCACCATAGAGTAGAGGCTTCCTACATGGACAGAAGCAGTTTTTCCATTAACGTAGGTAATCTGCCTCCCCGAGCAGCAGTAGCTAGGTTGATGGAAGAATTCTTTCCAAGCACCAGGGATTAGGTTGGCTTAACTATGGTACTTGGAAACATTAATTTGTCACACCCCTCAGCACTATAGCCAGGGTGGATTTGATTTAAATCATGGTTTAAATCATCATTTAAATCACTAGTCAGGAAGACTCGATTTAATCTTGGTTTTCTACATAAATTCTTGTTGGTTGTTATAACCTTAATACATATTCTTCACAACTCAGAGATAGATGTAAGTTTCATTTTTAGAAGTTACACACTATACATTTTTAAACAGTGATTTCTTCTGAAAACTTTTACAGATTAGTTTTACAGCTATATCAGAAATCAGATTGTCTGGTTATTTCATTTACCAAAGGTAACTGAAGCAGATATTTATGAAGTCATTGGGAGGTGAACTATCTCCAATTCAACAGGTTAATCATTAATATTTGGAGGATTTTCTTGCCATGCTGTTTTAGGAGGAGAACATCACCAGACAGACATTTAAATTGTTCTATTTAACTAAAACAACAATGTTAAGTATTCTAGATTTTTTCTTCAACAGCAAACATATAATGTTTTAACAAAATAAGCATATGTTCCCTGCTTCTCACATTTATCTCCAGACTTCTTCTCCTTGTCCAGATCTGTTGGGCCCCCAACAATGTTCTATTCATTGAACTTTTTGAAACTTTGCACTTTTAGAGAGAGGTAAGGGATTGACTCTGTGTACACAAATTTGCAGAGGGACAATAGAGTTGAGGTCTATTATTTCTCACATCTATATATTATTTATTTAAAAACGTTTTTGCTGTTAACAAGTATGTTACCACTGGAGACACAAATCCACAATTTGAGAACTGCAGAACTAAGCATCTCTGATGGTATCTTCTAGACTGAGCACTGAGTCCCATTGGGTAGATAGAAAGATTAACCTAAATAATCTATACCGAAGCCTGTGGAACCCCATAAGATTGGGTCCCTAGTCCATGAACTATTGGAACTCATTTATAAAACTTTTCTTAAAGATTACATGAATATATTGTCTCATACTATAGAAGTAGACTTTATAATCCCTATTCCATTAGATATCTTTGAGCTATAATGTATCTTAATTAAAACTATCTTTGCCTCAAAAAACTGATTTAAATAAAAAAAATGATTTAAATAAAAAAATCCCTTTTTCAAATTTCTTTTTAAAAATCATTGATTTTTATCCACTCTGGCTATAGCTAGGTTGATCTAAATGTTAAGTGTAGATCATGGCTCGGTATATGAATCTACTAATTTCTGTTGAGATTGTTCTAAGGAATAGTGAGGATAAACGAGAGCAAGGTGGCTGTGGAACAATGACCACTGTGTTTATTGGCCCAGCCAATTGATTCTAGCTGCTGGTTACTTCTGATTCTTAGCCCTGGTCTAGACTACGAGTTTAGGTCAAATTTAGCAGCGTTACCTCAATTTAACCTTGCACCCGTCCACACGAAGAAGCTTCATTTTGTCGACTTAAAGGGCTCTTAAAATCGATTTCTGTACTGCTCCCCGACGAGGGGATTAGCGCTGACATTGACCCTGGTCGAATTTGGGATAGTGTTGATGCACTGACGGTGTTGGCCTCTGGGAGCTATCCCAGAGTGCTCCATTGTGACTGCTCTGGACAGAACTCTCAACTCAGATGCACTGGCCAGGTAGACAGGAAAAGCCCGTGAACTTTTAATTACATTTCCTGTTTGGCCAGTGTGGCGAGCTGATCAGCATGGGTGACCATGCAGAGCTCATCAGCACAGGTGACCATGGAGTCCCAGAATCGCATAAGAGATCCAGCAGGGACTGTGACAGGAGGTACTGGATCTGATCGCTGTATGGGAGAAGAATCTGTGCTATCAGAGCTCCGTTCCAAAAGATGAAATGCTGGAATATTTGAAAAATCTCCAAGGACATGAAGGACAGAGGTTATAACAGGGACCCGCAGTGCTGCGTGAAACTTAAGGAGGTCAGGCAAGCCTACCAAAGAACCAGAGAGGCAAATGGCCACTCCAGGTCAGAGCCCCAGACATGCCGCTTCTATGATGAGCTGCATGCCATTCTAGGGGGTACCCCTACAACTACCCCCCCCCGGTGCTTCCTCTTCCCCGGCTACCTCGGCAGTTATCCTCCCCCATTTGTGTGATGAATTAATAAAGAATGCATGAATTTGAAACAACAATGACTTTATTGCCTCTGCAAGCGGAGATCAAAGGGGGGAGAGGAGGGAGGCGGGTTTTCATCAAGGAGAAACAAACAGAACTTTCACATCGTAGCCTGGCCAGTCATGAAACTAGTTTTCAAAGCTTCTCTGATCTTCTAACTGCCCTGGTGTCTGGCTGTGCATAATCAGTGGCCAGGCAAATTGCCTCAACCTCCCACCCCACCATAAACATCTCCCTTACTCACAGGTATTGTGGAGCACACAGCAAGCAGTAATAATGATAGGCATATTGGTTTCGCTGGAGGTCTAACCGAGTCAGCACCAGCAAGCTTTAAACACCCAAAGGCACATTCTACCACCATTCTGCACTTAATCAGCCTACATTTGAACTGCTCCTTACACTGTCCAGGCTTCATAAGCCATGGGAGCAAGGGGTGGGCTGGGGTAGGTGCGACCGCGTGGTGCTGCTGAGAGCAGCCTGAGGCAGAAGCCTCCAGCTAGCATGATACTCCAGGCAGGACTGAATCTCCATTAGATGAAACTTAAAGAAGAGAATGACCTGGAGTTACTCCCATTTTTGTCCAGGCACCCTGACTGACCTCACCGAGGCTGGCCAGGAGCACCCATGTCTGTCCAGGCGCCCCCAACCAACCTCACCGAGGTCGGCCAGGAGCACCCATGGGACGACGATAATGGTTAGCACTTGTATTGCACCATCTGCTGTCCGCAAGGCAAGGCAAGGCAAGGCAAGGCAAGGCAAGGATGCTGCTGTGTAGTACTGCAGTACCGAGTCTGCCAGCAGCACCCAGGAGACATACGGTGACAGTGAGCTGAGCTGGCTCCATGCTTGCCATGGTATGTCATGTGCATGGGTAACCCAGGAAAAAGGTGAGGAACTAACTGAGTCAGCACCAGCAAGCTTTTAAACATCCAAAGGCACATTTTTGCCATTGATTTCACAGAGGGAGGGATGGAGGGAGGGAAGGGGGCCGATGACATGTACCCAGAACCACCTGTGACAATGTTTTTGCCCCATCAGGCACTGGGAGCGCAATCGAGAATTTCCAATGGGCAGCGGAGGCTGCAGGAACTGTGGGATAGCTACCACAGTGCAATGTTGAAAGTCGACGCTAGCCTCGATACTGTGAACGCACACCGCCGACTTAATGCGCTAGTGGGGACACACACAATTGACTGTATCAAATCGATTTCTAAAAATCGACTTCTATTAAATCAACCTAATTTCGTAGTGTAGACATACCCTAAGGATAAGAAACCATTCCAAATCAGCTGTCTGCAGTTGGGAAGGATCAGGAGTTACAATAAATCTGAGAGGACTGGAAGCCCTCTGATGTGAGAGAGGTCTGAAGAAAAATATCAGCTTTCATTTAAATATAATTTTCCTTTGATGAGCAGTGGCAATGGAACCAACACAGATCCCCATGGGCACAGAGTTTATCACAGTGATTTTTTCCCCTAAAGATCACAGACCCAGCTCTTCAGCTAATGCGAATAACTCCATTGACTCAAGGGAAGATGTGCCAAATCACATCAGCAGAGGCTCTGGCTTCATGTGTCCTTCAGGGTTCTCTCTACCCACCTCCATAGGCATGGGGTTGGTCTTCGTGATTTGTGACACCAGGGACTTGAGAGTTTTTGGAGGGAGAAGTTCATATGCAGCCACTAGAGACCACCTGCTATTTAGAAATAAGAGGTTCTCATGATATTCTCATTTGTCCAAAGTGTATCTGTTTTTCGATGGCTGTAAAATTGTGCTTGGTTTCATAAATTGTTTACTTACAGTATTAGACTGCAATTTTTTCCCCATAATGGTCTGTTTTTACTATTCATTTTGCCTTATATATTTTACTTCAATGTATTTTTCTTAAAGTTTATTTGCTCTTTGGTTTTGTCCATCTTATGTATAATGTTGGCAGTATGGTCGGGCCTTTACAATAACAAGACAATATAAATGTTCTGGAGTTATGATTCCAATACCTTTAGTGACTAAAACTTTCTATATGATAATTTTTTTATAAATTTAATATTTTGTAGATTTAATAATAAATAAAAGCAGAATATTTTAACCTTTTGGACACACATACCCCTATGAAGGGTAAAGTAGTACAGCTGTACTGAAAGAATACCCCTATAGCGAGTAGATATTGATACATTCCATATATATATTGTGACAAAGTTCCTCCTCTACCTTGGTGGGTCCTGCGCTTATTGGCAGATTTGCTCACCTCAGTGATCTTCCCCACAGTCTGGATCAACTCCTCCTGTGTCTGACTAGGAGTTGGGAGGTTTGGGGGGAAACCAGGCCTGCCCTCTACTTCGGGTTCCAGCCCAGGACCCTGTGGATTGCAGCTGTCTATAGTGCCTCTTGTAACAGCTACAACTCCTTGGGCTACTTCCCCATGGCCTCCTCCAACACCTTCTTTATCCTCACCACAGGACCTTCCTCCTGGTGTCTGATAACGCTTGTACTCCTTAGTCCTCAAGCAGCACACCCTCTCACTCTCAGCTCCTTACGCCTCTTCCTCCCAGCTCCTCACGCGCACTTCCTCTCCTCTGGCTCCTCCTCGCCTGACTGGAGTGAGCTCCTTTTTAAACCCAGGTGCCCTGATTAGCCTGCCTTGATTGGCTGCAGGTGTTCTAATCAGCCTGTCTGCCTTAATTGGTTCTAGCAGGTTCCTGATTACTCTAGTGCAGCCCCTACTTTGGTCACTCAGGAACAGAAAACTACTCATCCAGTGACCAGTATATTTGCCCTCTACCAGACTCCTGGACCCCACTGGTCTGGGTCTGTCACATATCCTCCCCTGCTCAACACCAAGGTTGGGCAGCTTGGGATGTCAGACAGCGACACGTGACAAGCCATCGGCATTGCCATGACGGCTCCTGCTCTGTGTTGCACATGGAACTGGATAGGTTGGAGGGATAAGAACCATCTGGTCACCCTTGTGTTCTTCTCCTTGTTCCACTGCATCCCTTGAAGAGGGGCATGGTCGGTCATGAGGACAAATCTGCGCCCGAGCAACTAGTAGCGCAATGCTTCCATGGCCCATTGTACGGCGAGGCATAGTCTCTCTCCACCACTGCATATTTTTGTTCCCTCAGAAGGAGTTTCCCACTGAGGTAGAGAATTGGGTGTTCCTCCTCCCTGACCATCTGTGATAGAACGCCCCAACCCTACTTCCAATGCATCCGTCTACAGGATAAATTCCTTGGTGAAATCAGGGGCTATCAGTACAGGGATACTGCAGAGAGCAGTCCGTAGGTCTGTGAATGCTTCCTCTGTTGCTTCAGACCATCTCACCAGATCAGGTCCACAGGCTTTACTAGGTCTGTCAGGGGCTTGCCCTTGTGGCAAAGTGGGGGATAAATCGTCGGTAATACCCCACTACACCTAGGAATGCCCGGACTTGTTTCTTGCGACGTGGTAGGGGCCAATTTTGGATGGCCTCCAACTTGTTCACTTGGGGTTTCACCAGACCTTTTCCCACAATGTAGCCAAGATATTTGGCCTCCGTAAACCTTACAGCGCACTTGGCAGGGTTTGCTGTAAAGCCAGCCCGCCTGAAAATATCAAGGACTGCCTCCACCTTCTCTAGGTGGGTTTCCCAGTCTGGGCTATGAATGACCACATCATCCAAGTAGGCAGCAGCATAACTATTATGCGGGCGTAATAGCTTGTCCATGAAATGCTGGAAAGTAGCTGGGGCCCCATGTAGTCCAAAAGGGAGGACAGTATATTGAAAAAGACCCTCTGGTGTAGAGAACGCAGTCTTTTCCTTTGCGTCTTCCGCAAGGGGAATCTGCCAGTACCCCTTTGTCAAATCTAGAGTAGTCAAGTACCGGGTATTATCCAGATGGTCCACTAGCTCATCTATGCGAGGTATGGGGTACGCGTCGAACTGGGATACTTTGTTTAGTCGCCGGAAAGGTTGCAAAACCTTGTGGTGCCATCAGGTGTGGGCACCAGCACGATTGGGCTGGACCACTGACTGTGGGCTTCTTCAATGATCCCCAACTCCAGCATTTTTTTTACTTCTGCTTTTATTTCCTCCCTTTTGGCCGCTGGTATCTGATAGGGCCTCATTGTTATTCTGGCCCCAGGGTTCATGACGATGTGGTGATATGTCTCAGTTGTTCGACCCGGTTTTGTCGAGAACACATCTTGGTTCCGGAAGATCATCTCAGACACCTCATTCTTCTGGTCTGGTGTTAAATCGGGAGACACTCTCACCTGTTTGGAAGGCTTGTTTTCCTGGGTTAGGTCTTTTTGGACAGTTATGCATGCCTCTTGTGCATGCCAGGGTTTCAGAAGGTTGATGTGATAAATCTGTTCTTGTTTTCGCGCCCTGGCTGCCGCAGACCTTGTAAGTTACTTCCCCCACGGGTTCAACCACCTCATAGGGGCCCTGCCATTGGGCCAGAAGCTTGCTTTCTGCCGTGGGTACCAACACCATCACCCAATCCCCTGGTTGGAACTGTCGGACTTTTGCCTGGTGATTGTAATAGGTTCTCTGGGCCTCCTGGGCCTTTTCCAAATGTTCCCATACAATAGGGGTGACCCGGGCTATCCGGTCTCGCATCTGTATTACATGTTCTATTATATTTCTCCCCTCACTGGGTTCCTCTTCCCAAATCTCTTTGGCGATATCTAGTATGCCACGGGGGTGACGCCCGTATAATAACTCAAAGCTGAAAACCCAGTTGAGGCCTGAGGTACCTCCCAGATAGCAAACATAAGGTAGGGTAGTAGGGTGTCCCAATCCTTCCCGTCCCGACTTACCACCTTCCTTATCATAGCCTTGAGG
Organism: Mauremys reevesii; assembly: GCF_016161935.1. Lineage (NCBI taxonomy): Eukaryota > Metazoa > Chordata > Testudines > Geoemydidae > Mauremys > Mauremys reevesii. The sequence goes on from NW_024100733.1 coordinate 21,178, forward strand.
GTTTGGTTAAACCTTTCTACCAACTCATCAGTCTGTGGATGGTAGACTGAAGTTCTCAGGGTATGTATATGGAGCAGCGTACAGAGAGGTCCTTCATTAGTTTTGACATAAATGGGGTTCCTTTGTCTGTTAATATCTCCTTTGGTAGCCCCACTCGGGCAAAGATCCCCACCAGCTCTTTGGCTATCGTTTTAGAGGCTGTGTTCTGCAGGGGGACGGCTTCTGGGTAGCGAGTAGCATAGTCCAAAACAACAAGTATATATTGGTGGCCCCGAGCCGTCTTCTCCAGGGGTCCCACTAGGTCCATGGCTATTCACTCAAAGGGGACCTCTATGATGGGAAGGGGTACTAAAGGTGCCCTCAGGTGGGTTCGGGGACTGTGCAGCTGACACTCTGGGCAGGATGCACAGTACCTCCGCACTTCTTCATGTACTCCGGGCCAGAAGAACTGTCGAGGACTCGTGCCAGGTCTTCTACCCCCAAGTGCCCCCCAAAAAGATGACTATGAGCAAGACTTAATACAGCATTCTGGTGTTTTTGAGGTACTAGGATCTGCTGTACCTCCTGGCCCTGTACTGGTGCAACCCGGTATAAGAGATTCTTCTTCATTATGAAGTAGGGTCCTGGTCCCTGGCTTTTCCTTCCACGGGGACCCCATCTATTTCAGTCACCTCCTTCCTAATGTTGTCGTACCTTGGGTCTTCAGCCTGGTCCCATCCAAAATTTCCTCTCCCGGGCTAATCTGCCCACGATCTAGGGCCCAGTCTCTGTTATCTCTACTGGTTCAGAAGCGTTAGGGTGGGGCCAGACTCGGGTGCTTCTCCTCCTGGGTGGTCTCTCAGCTGCTCGGGTCCGCCTACCTACGAGAGCGACCCTCTGGCTTTGAGTCAGTATTCAGGTTCCCAAGGCTTTAGCAGCCCTCCTTTCCCTTTTCAACTTTCTACCCTGTCTGGGAATGGAAAATAAATCTGGGGATATTTCAGAGAAGACTGGGGGTTGACAGTCTACTGTGGAGGCCTCACTAACTTCAGGGTTCCCCTCTTTCTCCAATCCTCCTACTGGGAGTAAGTTTCAAACCCTGGGAAGTCCCTCCTATGAGCACCGGGTATGGGAGTTTAGGGACTACACCTGCTGCTACCTCAGTAGTGTTCCCTGAATCTCGAGTTTTACTGGGATGGTGGGTAATAAACAACTGTCCCATGGACGCATGTTATCCCCTGTATGCTTAGCCCGCAGCAGCTGACTACACTTCATGCTTCCCCAAGACAAGCGTGATAGCACTCCCGAATCATCCAGTGCAGTGGTCTTTCCCCATTTAGCTTTACTGGTCTGGTGTACATATGTGGGGTTAGTGAGACTTCACAAGGTGGATTAGGGAGCATGGGTCTGCCCAGTTCCCCAGGTTACACTGCATCGGCTCCTCAGCATTGGGACACTGTGCAGCTATATGTCCCCACTCCCTGCAGGCATAACATCTGTATGGGGCCCTAGGCATTCCCTGGTCTCTTGGTTTGGGCAATCTAACATCATGATCCTCTTCTCCCTCAGTGCTCCGACTCTTTGTGGCTTCTGGTGATCCTTCAGCCCCTCTCTTTTTCCACCTGGGCCCTCTTGGTGGCCCAGTCACCCGAGCTCTAGGGCTTGGTGCTGCTAATTTAACCCGGGGTGCCTCTTCCTTAACTGGTCGGGTCAGCTCCCTCGCCATCCTTCGCCTCTCTACCAGTGCAACAACCTCATCATAGGTGGAGGGTTCGTTCTGGCTTAATCAGGCACGAAGGTCTGGCGGTCATCCTCATGTATCGGTCGATGACCAGAACCTCTAGTATCTCTTCCGACTCCGGGATTCCGTTCGCAACCACTTTCGTGCGAGATGGATGAGGTCATACAATTGGGACCGCGGGGTTTTGTTTTCCTGGTACCTCCAGTCGTGATACCGCTGGGCCCGCACTGCAGTCGTTAGCCCAGATCTGGCCAGGATCTCTGCTTTCAGCTGGGGGTAGTCTGCTGCAGCCTCTTCAGGCAGATCATAGTAAGCCTTCTGGGCCTCCCCACACAGGAATGGGGCAAGGATGCCAGACCACTGATCTCGAGGCCAGACCTCCTGTATGCCTCTACATCATCCTCCCACGTCATTTTCTGCAGCCAATGGCTGGCCCATATGATCTGTATCCCATCATGGCCGCGATTCAGCTCTGTAAGGGTCTTTACCTGGTTTACCAGTTCCCGCAACATAGCCTGGTCTTGAGAAGCCTGGTCCATCAGCAGGCGATTAGTCTCTTGCTGCAGCCACACTGCCTCCGGTTGGGCAGCTGCCTGACACGGGTAGCCTCCTGCTGGGCCGCCGAGCTTGTATCAATACCCGCACTAAGTCATCCATTGTGGTGGAAAAAATAAACCCTCTCCTTTTTTTTTTTTTTTAAAATCACCCTCCTTCTTCTGCCGCGCTGTGCACACCAAATCCCACCCCGACACCAGTTATGACAAAGTTCCTCCTCTACCTTGGTGGGTCCTGGCGCTTATTGGCAGATTTGCTCACCTCAATGATCTTCCCACAGTCTGGATCAACTCCTCCCATGTCTGACTAGGAGTTGGGAGGTTTGGGAACCTGGCCCGCCTCTACTCCAGGTTCCAGCCCAGGGCCCTGTGGATTGCAGCTGTCTATAGTGCCTCTTGTAACAGCTGCATGACAGCTACAACTCCCTGGGCTACTTCCCATGGCCTCCTTCAAACACTTTCTTTATCCTCACCACAGGACCTTCCTCCTGGTGTCTGATAATGCTTGTACTCCTTAGTCCTCCAGCAGCACACCCTCTCACTCTCAGCTCCTTACGCCTCTTCCTCCCAGCTCCTCACACACACTCTCCTCTGGCTCCTTCTCACCTGACTGGAGTGAGCTCCTTTTAAACCCAGGTGCTCTGATTAGCCTGCCTTGATTGGCTGCAGGTGATCTAATCAGTCCGTCTGCCTTAATTGGCTCTAGCAGGTTCCTGATTACTCTAGTGCAGCCCTGCTCTGGTCACTCAGGGAACAGAAAACTACTCATCCAGTGACCAGTATATTTGCCCTCTGATGATGTTGGTCCATCGTTGTTGATGAAGACCTCAACAACTCATTCTTTCGATGACCGGACTCTGTGTGTCCGAAGATGACTGATCAGTCCGACTCGGCATGGAATGTCCTGTCACACGTTGGGCAGACATGTGATGGCACTGTCGATGATGCGGGCAGCTCCGGACTTGCGCAGCTCACACTTTCTTTCAGCCTCAGCAGTACGCCTCGCCTCAGAGGTATTACTGCCTGTGTGAATGAGGCTGCGCCATGCTGGACGGTTCAGTGCAGGGTTTCCATGTGGCGTGTTAATCTCAAAGGACTTCAGAGAGGTCTTCAGCGTGTCCTTGAACCGCTTCTTTGTCCTCCATGGCAGCGCTTTCCCTGGGCGAGTTCTCCGTAGAAGAGCTGTTTAGGAATGCGCTGTCTGACATTCTCACAACATGTCCAGCCCATCTGGTCTGGGCTCTCATCAGCAGTGTGTGAACTGACGGCAGACTGGCTCTGATAAGGACTTCAGTATCGGGCACTTTGTCCTGCCATCTGATTTTTAGAAGCTGCAGACAGGAAGTGTGGAAGTGATTGAGCCTTCTGCATGACTCGATAGACAGTCCACGCTCGCAGGCGTACAGCAGAGTTGGAAGCACCACTGCTCGGTAGACCAGGGCCGCCCAGAGGGGGCAAAGGGGGCACTCTGCCCTGGGCCCCGGCCCGCAGGGGCCCCCAAGAGAAGAGTGGAGGCTCCCGCCTCCGCCTCTCCTGGAGCCTCAGCGCATCAAGCGCTGAGACTCGGCTGAGCCCCTGAGCCCGACCCAGCCGAGCCGCGTGGTGAGGGGCGGGCTGGGAGCTCGGGGCCTGAGCCCCGCCCCGCTCAAAGTGGCGTGGGAGGGGCGGGACAGCTGCCTCTGCTCGGCGTGGAGCTCAGCCCCGCCTCACCACGTGGCTCTGAGCGGGACGGAGCTCAGGCCCCGCCGGAGATGCGCTCAGGTAAGAGGCCGAGGCTGGGGAAGCGGACCGCTGGGCCAGGCCGGGCGGAAGGGACCCGCCGGGCCGGGGTGGGGAAGCGGACCCGCCGGGCCGGGGCCGGGGCGGAAAGGGACCGCCGGGCCGGGACCGGGCCGGGCCGGGAAGGGACCCGCGACCAGGCCGGGAAGGGACCCACCGGGCCGGGACCGCCGGGGCCGGGTGGGAAGCGGGACCCGCCGGGACTGGGGCCGGGAAGCGGACCCGCCGGGCCGGGGCAGGGGAAGCAGGACCGCCGGGCCGGGCCGGGGAAGCGACCCGCTGGGGCCGGGCCGGGCCGGGGCCGGGGCGGGGGAAGCGAGACCCACCGGGCCAGGGGCGGGGGAAGGGACCCGCTGACCGGGCCGGGGAAGCGGGACCCGCCTGGGCCGGGCGGGGGAAGGGACCCGCCGCCGCCGGCGCAGCCCGGCTGGCGGCGGGGCCTTCTGTTCCGGGACCCGCCGCCTGGCGTTCGAGGCCCGCGGCGACCCCGCCTCAACTACCGGCAAGACCGGCTGCGCCGCTGCGGCGGGTCCCACCGGGCGCGGGGCTCCCGCCGCGGGTCTTCGGGGCACTTTGGCGGCGGGTCCCGGAACGGAAGGGCCCCCCGCCGCCGAAGACCCCGGGCCCCCGGAATCCTCTGGGCGGCCCTGCGGTAGACCTTCAGCCTCGTTGGTAGGCTGATCCCTCGACGTTCCCAGACATTGGAGCGCAATCGGCCAAATGCAGGGCTGGCTTTAGCAATTCTGCACTTTACTTCTTCATCGATTTACACTGCTCGAGAAAGGGTACTGCCCAGGTACGTGAAGTGGTCCACTGCCTGAAGTCTCTGTCCATTTACAGTGATGGACGGTTCTGAGTACAGAGTGTGGGGAGCTGGCTGGTGCATGACCTCAGTCTTCTTGATGTTAATGGTGAGGCCGAAGCTGTTGCATGCAGATGAAAACTTGTCCATACTGGCTTGCATTTCTGGCTCTGTACTAGCATTCAGAGCACAATCATCGCAAAGAGACAGTCTCAGTACAGTTTCCTTCACCTTGGTGATGGCACGAGTCGCCTCAGATTGAATAATTTCCATCGGTTCTGTACTTCAGGCCTACTCCTTCAGTGCAGTGTTGAAAGGCATCAGTCAGAGTGGCAGAGAATATCATGCTAAACAAAGTGGGTGCTAAACACACCCTTGCTTGACACCGTTGGTGACTGGGAAGGCCTCAGATGTTTCACCGTTATCCAGGACACGAGCCATCATACCGTGATGAAATTGACGTACCATTTGTATGAATCGGTCTGGACAGCCGAATTTCGACATGATCCTCCACAGGCCCTGGCGACTGACAGAGTCGAATGCTTTCGTGAGGTCCACAAAAGTTGTGTAGAGTTCACGGTTCTGCTCTTGACATTTCTCCTGTAGCTGATGTGCAGTGAAGATCATGTCAATAGTCCCACGCCCCTTGCGGAAGCCGCACTGTGATTCTGGCAGTAAGCCCTGCTCCAGGTGAGTGATCAGTCGGTTCAACAAAACCCGTGCAAGAACTTTCCTCTGTAGAGAGCAGCGAGATTCCACGGTGGTTGTCGATACCTGGCGATTGCCCTTCCTCTTATAGAGGTGCACGATGGACGCGTCTCTAAATTCCTGTGGAATGGATCCCTGCTTCCAGAAGGACTGAAACAGCTCAGTGAGTTTCCGTAGCAGCACTGGTCCACCAACTTTGTACACCTCTGCTGGTATGGCATCTGACCCTGGGGATTTGCCACTTGACAGCTGGTTGATGGCTTTCTTCACTTCGTCCTCTTCTGGTGAAGCATCCATGGAGTCATTGACTGCAACCTGGGACATCTTGTCGATGGCCTCATCATTGATGACTGAGGGGCAGTTGAGAACTGCTTCAAAATGTTCAGCCCATCTCTGGAGAATCTGCGTCTTCTCTGTAAGGAGCACAGTGCCATCAGAGTTCAGGAGGGGAAAGCTCCCAGAAGCCTGTGGACCATAGAGCGTGTTGAGGGCTTCATAGAACTGCTTATAGTCGTTCCTGTCCGCGTACGCCTGTATTTCATCTGCTTTGGCGCTCAGCCACAAGTCCCGCATTTTGCGCAGTCGGTTCTGTACTGTTCTGCGAGCGTTGATAAAGGTAGTCTTCTGTGCCTCTGAGGATGGATTGTTCTGATATGCGCGATGCAGGCGGTGCTTCTCAGCAAGTAAGGCCTGGATTTCTGCATCATTTTCATCAAACCAGTCTTGCCGCCTGCGTGTGGAGGGCCCCAATACCTTCGATGCAGCTGTATGGACAGTGTTGCGGAATCGCCCCAGTCTCTCTCAGCGCCATTCTCAATACAAAGATCAGCAAGCTCGTTCACTAGGTCTTCTTCTAGATTTTCAGTGATGCGGTTGTTCTTCAGCTTCAACACGTTGATCCTTTGAGAGCCTTACAGCCTTGTGGTCGCCTCTTCGGCATGATACGGAGCTTCATTTTAGATACTATGAGTCTGTGATCCATCCAGCAGTCAGCGCCGCATAGTTTTGTAACCCTGACATCTTGTCTGTCCCTTCTCCTGATGATGACATAGTCAATCAGATGCCAGTGCTTGGAACGGGGATGCATCCACGAAGTCCTATTACGGGTAGGGAGGCAGAAGACCATATTGGTGATCAGAAGGTCATGTGCTGCACAAGTTTCCAGCAGTAACAGACCATTTCTGTTACACTTTCCCACTCCATTTTTCCCGATGACTCCTTCCCAGGCTGCAGCATCGCATCCGACTCTTGCATTAAAATCGCCAAGCAGGATCAGCTTGTCTGTGCGGTGAACTGATGATAGCAGAGCATCTAGTTCTTCGTAGAATTTATCCTTCACATCCTCTGGGTTGGTCATTGTGGGAGCGTATGCACTGATCAAAGTAGCTTGTTTTCCATTTTGAAGCGGAAGCTGCATTGTCATGAGACGATCATTCACACCCTTGGGGAGGCTGGCAAGTTTCCGAACAAGATGGTTCTTGATGGCGAAGCCAACTCCAGATGCGCGACGCTCATCACCGCTGCGGCCACTCCAGAAGAATGTATAGCCTCCGCCTGACTCGGACAGCTGTCCTTCATTAGCAAGGCGAGTTTTGCTAAGGGCTGCAATGTTAATGTTGTAGCGTGCGAGCTCTCTGGCGACAAGTGCTGTTCTTCTCTCTGGTCTGTCTGCCATGATGTTATTCAGTAGCGCGCACATTCCATGTGCCAATGGTGATCGGTGTCACTCTAAGTTTTCTTTGTTCGACCGCTTTATGGGATCCCCGCCATATGCTGGCCAGGTAAGGTGAAGCAGGCAATGTTTAGGGCACCTTTTCTAGCCCTCCTCGTTCTACAGAGGTGAGCAGTGCAATCCTGAATAGGCTGCTCAGTCGCTCAAGAAGATGCCGAGCTCCACCGCTGCTTCGGTCAGTGAGGAACGACCATTATACCAGAGCCGCCTGTGTGCAGGTCCGCGGCTACAGCTCCCAGTCTATCCACACCTGCTGCTTCGTCGCTCGCCCATCGCCACAGGACTTGATATGATGTGATATGATATGATATGATGTCGAGACTTGCGTGAATTGATTAAAGTGAGGAGAGTTGCGCAACGGCAACCACACTCTCTCGTCCCAGGGCCTAGCTGGAGCCAGTGGCAGGACAAGAGTCGCGACTGCTGGAGATGGGGCAGGGTGCAGTGGATGACCAGGATGCCTATGTGTCTTGTCGTGCTCTTGAGCTGCTCCACAACGCTTGCTGTCACCGCCTTCCTGACCATTGAACCAGGTTTCCTCAGTCAGATGGATCCAGCCTTCGCATGCAATGGGTAGACAGGCCCTAACTCACTGGAGGGTCTTAGACTCATCGGCTACTCTCACCTGGTTTAGCCCACCAGTCGAGATGGTTTCCGGGTGTGGCCGCTGACAGCTACTTGGAGCCACAGGTGAGAGTTGGGTGTCAAGGGGACCAAAGTGGATGAGCTACTCCTAGGAGTACGACTGCTCCCCTATCAGAGGTACTACCCTCTCCTGACAACCCCATACACCCCATTTGCCCTCTACCAGACTCCTGGACCCCACTGGTCTGGGTCTGTCACAACATGAACATGTCAAGTTGTCTTAATTAAAATTCATAACTTTCAGATTGTTGGATGAAACAGTTCTATCATTCTTTATATCTGAACAGTTTTTCCGCATCTATTGCCATGAGAATTCAGAAACACATTGTGACAGGTTTTGCCAGGTGCAACCTGAACTGTGGGACCACTCAGCCTCTATCCCACAAATCTCTGTGCTAAACCACAAACCTCTATCAGGTATTGCTCTTACATAGACATCCACAGGCAGGGACACATCCACTGAGTTACATGAATGCTTCTTCCAGCCACTCATAAACCAACAATAGAGAGGCTCCAACCAATTCTCCTCAGTTCCCAGCCTTGCACCCCAGAACTATACTGTCATTAAGTTAACTGCTTCTACAAAGAAAATGGATGTGCCTCAGCCTTTGTAACCTGGAGCAGATTCCCAAGCACTTCAAGCAAAACACACTACTTTATGTAAAATATAACACAGATTCATTAATTACAGAAAGATAGATTTTAAGTGATTATAAGTAGTGAGTATAGAGAACCTGGGAAGCTGAATACCAAATACAGCTCCCTCAGCTGCCCCAGAACCTGCATAGAGCATAATAATAAGTAAAATCCTGCAAACCGCATCCCACTGCAGCGGCTGTGCCAGGGAAGGTTTAGCCTTCTCTGGCCTATTATACCCATCGCCTCTGGTGCCCTCTAAACCCTACTGTGACACAAACACTAAATAATGTGCTCATCCCACCACCCCAACACACACCATCTGCTCTTGATCCCCACCCAAGCCAGCTCCCCACATCCAACCTGCTCTAGATGCCTCCCTGCCCCATGCACACACCCTGTGTTCTACCCCTCCAGGCCCAGCCTCACACACACATGCTCTGCCCTGCATTTCTCCCCACCTACAAACAGGCTGTGTTCCTGTCAGTTACATGCCTTCTACTTTCACTTTTTCCAGCAGCTGCTCTCTCCATTGCTCCTTCATTATAAGCCCCAACATCTGCCTCAGCAGTCAGGACCAGGCAAATGGAACTGCATTCCTCTAATCTAATGCAGCACAAGCTGCGGAGTGGGACAGTTCAGGTTTGCTGGCACTCACTGTCTTCCTGTTTAATACAAATTCTTTGGCACCCCTGCTCTCCGCCCCCTCTTGTCCAGCAGCTTTCACTCTTTATTTGCCGTTTGCAGCTGCAGTTGGGGATGAATCTCAGCTTCTGAAAGGGCATTTTATTTTGGAGGAGAGGGGTCATCCTAGTGCAAGAAGAATTTGGGATGAGGATTTACCTTTAATATTTGTACCTTTGTATAACTGTTCAGGAGATGTGGATTGTGGGAGATCCAATATGTACTGATCAAATGTTTAGGGAGCATAGGAATTTAGATCGCAGTGGAGTGCAAGAGTTTTGAGCAGCTGCAGATCAATGTGTCTGCATTCATGCATGTGCATCCCCGCATGCTTGTTAGCTCACTCTCATTTTGAATATTGTTGTGTTAATGGGAACTTTATCCATTCTAATGTATGTGATCTGGACATCAGCTTGATGTTGCGCTTTGTTCATCCTGCTCACTATGTTCCAAAATTTCCAGTTCTAAAGATTGTAGCAAGAGAGTAATACCATCAGCTTGCACTCTTGTGGCTTCTAGAGAAGGAGCAGGAAAAATTAGTTCTGGCCCCTTACATTCTCTGTTGGTCTGATTAGTTCAGAGGCCTAATTCACCACCGATTACACTGGCGTAACTCCATTGAAATCAAAGGGATTATATTAGCATGCAAGTGGTGAATCAGGCCCTATGTCTCCAACACTGGAGGAGTATTTACAGGTGCTTCCTCATCCTGTGTTTATGGGGAGACAGTGTGGGAAGAATAGAACTAAAGAAAAAAGTGAAAATGAGAAAGGGTGTAAAAGCATTTTGGGGGGCTACTTGTTCCCCATAGACTCTGATAAAGTGGGAATGTTCTTAATATTTTCTCTGAATACTGTGTGGGTGCCTCATTTCCCCCTATGCATTTCTTAAGTATCTAGGTGGTGGGATAAGGGCGTGTGATTGTTGCAGAGCCCTAGAGGGGGCACAGGTGTGCAGGGGTCTACACAAAGAATGTCTGACACTCTGTCTCCTGGCAACTGATGGCCTGGGCCCTCCTCTGCAAGGTGCCAACTAAAGGTGTTTGAGGACAAAGAGATCAGGTGGTCTCCTTGCCCAGGAAAGAGACAAAGGCCAGAGGAGGGGCTGAGGGGTTTTCAGGTTGGAGCTGGCTGGGGCATAGAGGGAGGCCCAGCACTGGGGTCTGGGCTCCTACCCCCAAGATGGACCTGACTGAGGGGTCCAGTTTTCTGTACCTACAAGCTCTGTTTTGGACTGTGTTCCTGTCATCTAATAAACCTGTTTTACTGGCTGGGCTAAGAGTCACAGTGAATTGCAGAGTGGGGGTGCACAGCCCTGACTCCCATACACTCCATGACATAGACATTCAGTGTTCTCTATCTTACTAAAGCAAGGAGAGCTTGTACTCAATGATTGCACCATTTTATTTTACTTTATATACTTCTAACAGGGCAGGATACAGAGCCCATCCCTAGCTGCAACCTGCAGTTCTCTGTTCAGCTCAGCAGCTACTAGCCTTGGAATGACCTTTTGACATCTGCTACCACCTCATATATCCTTTCAAACAATAAATCTGCTTCACACCATGATGATGGTGAAATAAAAAAAGGTAAATTGGATTAGACAGTGACTGATATTCTTCCCCGCCATTTTATGTAACTTTATTTTAGGGAAAGGAACTTTTACTAAAAGAAATACTTTCCCCTTCAGATCAAAAATCTGAAGTCACAGAAGGCCTTAACCACAGCACCTTAAATAGACACAGTCATTTCCTGTAGTGCATAGAGATTTTTAAAATGGACTGAATGGTATTGGGTGGACTGCACTTTTAAGATCTGCAACACTCTCTGATGCAGAGTTCAAAACATGTGGTCAGTCAGTCCTCTGTGGTGACTGGACTGGAGGGCAGCCTGGAAGACAGATCCTCAAACTCTGCTTACCTGAGCCATTGTTTGATGCCATTTTTCTTCTTTATTTTCTTTTTTTCAATTTAAGTAATCTTTGTTTACTGAGTGTATAACTGCCTGATCGGGAATCCCTTTGTATTCACCCTCCCCTCTGTGCAAACACAAGCTGCTCCACTACCACAAAACTCTCTGATCCCCTTATTCTCCTCTACCCCACACCATTCTGTTAATGCACTTCACAAATGACCTTCTGCCTCCCTCCCACATTTGGTCCTAAACTCTGCACAAAACTGCTAGGCCAGTATCTTTCCTTTCAGTGCCCGTATCTCTCAGTTCCATCGTTGGCAAGGTAGGCAGGTGAGCAGTTAAAATAAAACAAAGGCAAAATAGAGAATAAATGTTTTTTATCTTATACCAACCATTGGTTCCAAAATATTATGTCAAAAAAACAAAATAAATTTTGTTGTCAGGAATCATCAAGGGACATAAGTATGTGAGGATGATCTGATAAATCTGACTTAGGGTAATGATCTATACTACCCACACCCCTTAGTTGCAAGATGAGCATAAAAGCTGTGTTCCTAAATGGGAGAGGGCATAGGAACTACCTTGATAGGAAAGAAATAGTTTTGGTTTGGAATAAAATAGTTTTATATATCATTAGTGACGCTGTCTTTTTGCATGTTTATATCTGTGCAGAAGTGAGTCTGATGGGGGAACAGTACAAAAGTATGTTTGAAGTTTTTTATCTTTGGTATATCTTTGTCTCAGTTCAAATCTGATCTTGGTGTGGCATGGTGGTCCCTGATAAAAAGGCTGTGTTCTAGAGACTCCTGATTTCTTTTCATGTGAGGCAGAAAGTTTGAGGTACCTGAGCCTCAGTTAGCCTATATTCATTGGTGAATATCAAAAGCTTAGAAATGAGATGTCTGCCTTTAAGAACTATTGATGTATTAAGGATGAGTCCCATAGAAATAGTTATAAATAAAACAAATTATGATGGGAAATAAATTTCTACAACTTAGTCATATTTGAGTCCTGAATCTGCAGATAGCTCTTTCTTCCAAAATGTTTACAGATTAAACTATTTTTGCAGGTAATTTAACTTCATTGACAGCACTGAATCTAAGGCATTGCCCTCTGGAGTTTCCACCTAAAGATGTTGTACAGAGGACTGCGGTCCATTCTGTGCTTTCTCCGGAATGTTGGTAATGGAAAAGTTGTCAATTTAGAACCAGATACTCAAGGTATGTAGGACAATTATTTATGAATATTTATTAAAATTGTAATTAGTTGTTTTTGAAAAATAATGTGAACAAAGTGATGCATTCCCTGTATAGCTTTGTGTCAGTAGTACCATCAACTCTTGAATACAAAATTGGACAAGTCCTGATATATAAATAGAAAAATAAATGTATTATTATGTTTTTAAAACATATTTTAGGGTCTTGAGGGAGCTTGACTTTTATGTGGTAAGAGAGAAATCCAGGGAAGGGACTTAAGGATGTTTGTGATGTGGCTGGAGTGGAATATGTCTTCAAAAAAGGCAGTTCTGATAATAGAGGAGGAGATATGAGAACAGGAAAGGCTGGACACATACAATAGTCAACATGAAATATGACTAACATATACAAGATTTTTTTAGCCAGGGGGCTAGAAAGGAAAAGCCAGATTGTGATGATATTTAAAAAGAAGTAGTAATAGGCCTTGGTGAGAAATTGACTGTCAGGAAAGAGATTATACTAAAGTTGAGACCGTCAGAGATGGGAAGGATAGTGGAATTTCCAAGAGACAGAGAAGAGGAAATATAGAATTGTCATAACAAATCCAGCAAATGGTTTACTGTCCTCTCTCTGCTAGTGGCCAGGTGCATCTGAGAATGGTCTGAGAAACCCCATAATAAACAATTATGGAATAACTTGCTCATAGGAGAAATTTCTTTAACCTCAGGCAGTTAGTGATTAGCATATGTCCTAAAGCATAAGGGATTATATTGCTTATAAATATTTATCCTATTAATGTAACTGGATGTTCCTATCAGGAGAAACAATAAAAAGTTGAATTTTAGAAATGTTGAGTTCAAAATGCATTAAGAGATGCAGAATGGACATAGGAGAGGGATCAGGGATAGAGGTAGATTTGGGAATCATTCACACAGAGGTGACGGTTGAATAGATGAAGTCAGCAAGAGTAAGGAGACAAAGAGACAGAAATCTGAAAGACACCAAGGGGAGCAGAGAGTGTGAAGAGTCATTGAAGGAGATATTGCCATGTGTGTTTTAATGACCACAAATTTTCAGGATCTATGTTTTACATCTCAGGTAGTAGACTATATCTCTAACAGCACTGTGCTCTATATCAATTTGCTGGAGCTGGTTCAGCACTGACCAGGAAAGAAAGTATCATTACTGAATTGCCAGCACCACTTTCTGCATGAAATACCTCTGCCTAACCCTGCTGGGAATGGTCAAAAAGGAAATCTCTTGGTGACTGGATTATAGAATAATAGCTAATCTAAGTGTATTCAAGAGTCCATACAGTGTTTGTATAAAGATTCCTATATCAGCAAAAATTTAAATTATTTTTCAAAAACATTGTAGATCTATTTGAAGCAAACTTTTCTGAAGATTATTTCATTACATTAAAAGTCCAAAATAAACTAGTGTTCTTTCAAGTAAAGGAACCATATTGTTTTATATGATACTGTGCATACTTTATTATTTGAACCTTTTGACTAAATTCTTTCCACATTAGTGTACATTTAAGTGTAAAATACACAAAATGCATTTACTTACATTTTTATCTTATCAAGACTAAGAAGAATTTTAGGTTAGATATTATCATCAGTATTATGCTATTCTGTAACAACTAAGCTAATTCACTAGCAACAGGTAGTTATTTTTGTGCTGACTGCAGACAGATGCAAATACTGCAGCTTATTAGAGACTAAGTAGCATAGTGGATTAGTGAATTAAACTGACTTGTCTAGAAGGCTGAGTTCTCAAATCTTGGATTAGGCCTTGAGTCAATGAGTTTTGGTAGCCTCATCCTATTTATCTACATCACAAACCCAATCCACAATCTGGCACATTTTTCAGTATCTACTCAAGAAAGGATTATACTAGAATAAAAGAGTAATGGTAGGTCAAGGATGAGATTAATTCAAAAATCTGTTTGAAGAAGTGAGCCCAGCACCTGCCTGCACAATATACTCCTTATGCCTGCCTCAGACTGCTACTCTGTTCTGATCATTTTGAAAATTAACACAGTCTTCTAGAAAATGCATGTCTTCTATACTACTACCCATACTATTTGCTATATGTCAGTATTCTAGATTACAAATAGAGAAAACCATTTAGGATGCAAGATTGCTCCTTATAAGATATTCTGTAGTCTTTTGTCCAGTTTAGTCTTAGTGTAGACTTTAATATAGTGAACATGCACATACTTTAAGGTTCTATATTTCACAGAATTGCCTTCTATGCTACAAGAAGACGAAATGGCCATTGTTAAAGAATACAGGAGAAAGACAATGAGATACCCTGATCTTTGGAAAGCATTCACTGGTCCATGAAACAGATGAGCTTCATTAGTGAGTTTAGTAGAATGTTTGTTAGTTAGGAAGATAACTTTTTATGTTTTATAGAACATACTAACAATTGCATACATTTGTATGCATACACTGTGGTGTCCACAGAACGTGTAATCTCAAAACGTATTATTGTATCTTGATATTAAAGTTTTAAAATGTAGCATATCAAATAATTTCATATTTAAATTTCTGAAATCAAATTGAAAATAATTGTTTGTATAGATTACATTTGTGCTTAATATACCTGAGACCTGTGGCTATCTTTTAGATGGGTATGTACTGAGCATTTCCATCAACAGCATGATCCTTTGTAGAGCTGAAATGGGGGAAGGAAGTTTGGGTGCAGGAAAGAAAAAACAAATATTTACCCTTAATTTTGAACCAGAATTTATGTCCCATGTAAGACATTCAAAATGATGCCTGTTATAGATTTTAGTAATTGGGTAATAAGTCCTTTCCATTTCTGAAATACATTAGAAAGCCTTTGTTTAAATGGAATTGGGCTTTTTACAGTTTTCAGTGGACCTTATCATAAGAAATAAATTTGAACATGAGAAATAGAAGCAAAACAATCTCTGTTCAAGAGGATAGAACAATTTTTTCTAATAACGAACTCTTATTATTTATTCTGAAAAGTACATTTGCCTTTGAGAATTATTTGCATTATCTTGAATAAGAAGTTTAAAATAGCCATGGAATCATCTTTTCTGTTAAGTAGAAGGAAAAAAACTCCTAAATCCTTGATTATATATCCCTTAGAGAACTATTAGGTAAATCTTGTTCAGTATCTGTCAAAATTCAATATATGATATCACTATTAAGCATTAAATAAAGGACTGATCTTTTGTTTATAAAAACTACATAGACTGTAGATAGAGATAGAATCCTTCGCTTTATTCTATGCAGAAGAACTTGTAATGTTTCTGATCACTTTTGCATAATCAGCTATTACAAATAGTGAGAATAAAATCAATGAATTATATCAGATTTTATCTAAATTCACTCCATGAGGTAATTTTGATATATATCTAGTAACATGTAAGTAAATGTTTAGTTTAGAAATTATCACAATTGTTTCCTACAATCATTTATTATTGTGTTTTGTTTCTGTTGCAATATGGACTAGAATACCTATTTTTTCCTGAGATCTCTGTAAATATTTGTTATACATTAATATGTAAGCCAAATAAATTATATTTTTAAAACACTACAGTGTTTTTCTTTTCTTGTCTAATTTCTTTCTTTGGTACATACATGATTTTGAAAATCGTATGGATTTTGTTTCTTTATATATAACTATATAAAAAGGTAGTCTTGCATGCTATTTATTTTCTATTTCATTGAAAGACAGCATATTTTAACTACAAAATAATTATAAAATGTATATTGGAACAGCTTCATAGCTCATGCTACTGCAATATCATACTATTCTACTTTAGTTTAGATACTGTTATAATTAAGGAAAAATACTCCCCATAGACTTTGATTTTCAGAATTTGTGGGCATGCCACATTTGGGAACCTTCTGTAATATTCAAGAGTTTTCTGCACCCTCCCACATGGCCCATCTGTTCATGCTGGATGAGCAGTAAGTAAGAGGTGGTATATACACACTTCATGCAGTGAATATAACAGAATGTGCTATGGGAGAATGCATTTCCTCTAAAACTTGAGAAGAGAGAGATGAAATATAGCTGTTTACCTCTCTGGGATTTGGGGAACCTCCAACTCTGCAGCTTCTGCCGAACCAAACCTTAATGCATCTTAGTCCTGACATGTAAATATAAAAGAATATTCAAGTTATGTATATATAGACAAATGCACGTAACAGAATAATTTGAGACAGTTTTTTTTTACTGGGATACAAATAGATTTGAAACCCAGGCCATCAGAGATAAGACTTCATGCATAACGTTTTTTTTCTTGATGTTGTATTTCATAAAGATTTCAAGTTCATGTTGGTTATGTTAAAAGGTTTTTCCCAATTGGACTAACAGATCTGCACCTAGGCATTTATTCCATGCTATGGTATTTTGGTACTTATCATTTTTTCTTTCTTCTGATATTTATTTCTCTGGTACAAATATCTTACTTGCTGGTCATCATGCATAGAGTCTACACACATTCATTTATTCATTATTCATACATAGTTTATGTAGTATATATTTAAACTAGCCAAAAAACTATGTTAAGAAAATATAAATATTGCATGGTTAACTACTAAAAACTAAGTAAATGACAAATGTATTGTTTAAGTTAAACGAGATGGGCTCACATTTGCACCCTAATGGCCAGAAGACTTTGGCACCAGGTCCAGTCAGCTCCAGGGGCAAATTTCAGAATCCTGTGGCATAGTCTGAGAACATCCATCCACCAACCTCATAATATTTAAGGTGAGGGATGGTTATTAGCTCAGTGTCCCAGCTGGTCTCAACTATAGCAAACTATGAGGAAAGAGGTGTCTTAGGCTCTAATTAAGCAGAGCACTTATGTATATGTTTAAATTCCATTGCCTTCAGTGGGATTTAAACATGTGCTTAGTTAACCGTGCACTTAAATGCTTTGCTGATTAGGGTGAAGTCACTCACATTGAAGTTAAACAAATGTTTCCATTCCTGGTTCATTGGGCCTTAGACAGCAAGTCAGATACAGCTTTATAGACCAAAATTAACTTTTGAATTGTACCCAGAAGTGAATGGGAAGTTAGTGCTGCTGTTGATAAACATGTTCCTATAGGTTGACTTCACCTAGCAGTTGAGCAGCTACATATACTACATACACAGTACAGAGACTGCACCATGGTGAAAAGTTTAGATTTTTTATTATTTTAGGGTAACTACATAACTCTTTAGTGGCAGAGTGAAGAGACAATCTCAAAATAACATTTCTTTTTGTCATGCTGTGTTAACTTTACCATTATAGAAAATGTTTCCATTCATTTTAATGCATTGTCTACTGCTCCTTGTTCAGATGATAGTTGTAGTTTACTAATGAATGGGGAAAAGCCAGAGTATGTGAATAACAAACTAGTATGTGAATAACAAAATAACAATGTGAATGTATATTCACATTCCTGAGGAAAAAATAGAAATCTGCCAAACAAAATCTAGTAACTTCATTGGTCTAATAGATGAGTATTTAGTAATCTCCTTTTTACTCCAATAGAAATGCCACCTGTTGAAAAGTTAAATTTAACTGAGTTGATGAAATCCAGTTTGGATTTGTCAGATGAGTGGCCTAATGAAGAAGAAATGCTACGATTTCAGAAGCTGAGGGAGGAAATGGTGAAAGATGAAAAGGAAGAATTTCTTGCTAACCAAGATTTAAATCCTAAAGCCACAATGCAGGAGTTTGCTGAGTTCAGAAAAAACGGCAGAAAGAAAGAGAGGCTCTACAACAAATCAGCGACTCTTTCCAGGTGAAAGAAAGTATTATATATAGTTTAATTTCATATAATGAGGTACAGTATGGAAGACTATGTGTGTTGGGCAGATGATGAACTACCAAATTTCTAAGTGGAAAGATTTAAAAGCATTTAAACATACAGCATGATTAAAAACACTCCATCTGTGCCCAGATGATGCATTAGTGATGCTTAGAACAAATAAATAATAAAGAAAACAAAAAGTCCCTAAATAACTCTAAATTTTCTCTAAAACTAGGAAACAACAAGAACTGTCAACTTTGTAAACATGAGAAAGGAAAGATGACAGGTTGAAACTGCCATCCCCATGCAGATATAAAACTTTATCAATTCATATTTTAATAATTACACTTTTGGAAATACTTTTGGAACATGCTTGACTGAAAGAAGTAAAATCTATTAATGCATACTAGTGACTAGAAGCAGTATGCTTACAGTTTTTCCTTTTATGAAAAGAACCTGAAGGTGGCACTCTGCAATCATCTTCTCTTAAAATGAATATACTTTAAGTTTATAAACTGCTTTTACTCTGAAATCTTTTACTTGCACAGTTTCTTCTCATCACATTCTGCATCATATTTATCATCTTCATTATATATATTCTTATATTCCAGGTTCTACTCTACAACTCCCTCCTCCACTGACAGCAAAGGGAGGGCTTGCCGATTCAGGCTGTTTATGTTCTTTTCCCCATAATATGATCCCATGTAACTGTATTTTTGATTACGGGTATGTCTACATAGCAGCTAGACACCTGTGGCTGGCCCATGCCAGCCAACTCAGCAGTTGGGGCTGTTTCATTGCTGTGTACACTTCCATGCTTGAGCTGGAGTCTGCGCTTTGGGACCGTCCCACCTTGCAGGGTCCTAGAGTCCAGGCTCCAGGCCGAGCCTGGAAGTCTACACAGCAATGAAACAGCTTCACAGCCCGAGCCCTGCAAGCCTGAATCGGCTGGCATGGGCCAGCCACGGGTGTTGCTGGGTAGACATACCCTAAATCAGCGGTTTTCAACCCCCACACATACCTCTGGGGTACACAGAAGTCTTCCACCGGGTACATCAACTCATTTAGATATTTGACTAGTTTTACAACAGGCTACATAGAAAGCACTAGTGAAGTAAGTACAAACTAAAATTTCATATGACAGTGACTTATACTGCTCTATATACTACACACTGAAATGTAAGTACGGTATTTATATTCCAATTGATTTATAGTTATATGGTAAAAATAAGAAAGTAAGCAATTTTTCAGTAATAATGTGCTATAACACTTTTGTATTTACATGTCCGATTTTGTAAGCAAGTAGTTTTCAAGTGAGGTTAAACTTAGGGGTACTCAAGACAAATCAGACTCCTGAAAGGGGTACAGTAGTCTGGAAAGGTTGAGAGCCACTGCCTTCAATCCCTGATTTAGCAAGCTATTGAAACCAGTTGGACTACTTATTTGCTTAGTTAGACACTTTGCTGAATCAGGGCCTAAATGTTGCTGGAATGTCAATGATCTGTTGTGACTATAAAAAAGGCTTAGCAGGAAGAAAGCCAAATTGGTTTGATTTCTGTGTTTTCTTATTCTCTGTTTGGCCAAAGATCAAACCCACACATAAATCTGCCTTGTGAATTTAGTTATCCCTAAGGGCCAGCCTTAGGAGCATGTGACATGGGTGACTGCCCAGGACGCCGTGGTTAGTGGGGTGCTATGGTCAGTAGGGGTGAGTGCCGGCAAGCCTGGCGAGCCAGCCTGGCAGGGAGGTGCAAGCATCAGTGTTCGCCTCTGCAGAGCCAGCGGGCCAGACCCTGGGTCCCCCTTTTCCATGGGCCCAGTGGTCATGGGGTGTATTGCTGGGCCAGCAGCCACCACTGTCCAGTCACCCAGCTCCAGGGCTGCCTGGGGGGGGGGGGGCAAGTGAGGCAATTTGCCCCAGGCCCCATAGGGGCCCCCACAGGAATATAGCATTCTATAGTATTGCAACTTTTTTTTATGGAAGGGGCCCCTGAAATTGCTTTGCCCCAGGCCCCCTGAATCCTCTGGGCGGCCCTGCCCTAGGGTGACCAGATGTCCCAATTTTATAGGGACAGTCCCGATTTTGGGGTCTTTTTCTTATATAGGCTCCTATTACTCACCCACCCCCTGTCCCGATTTTTCACCCTTGCTGTCTGGTCACCCTACCCTGCCCAGCTCTGAAGGCAGTGCTGCTGCCAGCAGTAGCACAGACATAAGGGTGGCAATACATCATACCATGCCACCCTTACTTTTGCACTGTTGCTGGTCACAGTTCTGCCTTCAGAGCTGGGTGCCCGGCCAGCAGCCACCACTGTCTGTCCGTCCAGCCATCACTTAATTTGTGCCAGTGCCTCCTGGTGCTGAGCCCTGGCATCTCTTTCATTACAAATTAAGCACACGAAGGAGCCCACAGGTGCCAGGGGCAATGAGGGTGTCTGCCTGGGGAGCCTGCAGGGGCCATAATACAAGTTTGCCCAGGGTGCCATTTTCCCTAAGGCCAGCCCTCACTATCATTAATTTTTTCACTTGCTTGCCCTTTAATGCAATATTGAATTAACTGTATCAAACTGCCTATTTTAAAAGGAAGAAGTTCTCACAGAAGAATATATTTTCTGAGTTTCACTCATATGATAAGATGATTCAAGCAAAGCGAGCTGAAGAGTTCAGATTGGCTGTGCAAAAGGAACTAAAAGAGACACAGGCTTTAATTGAACAGCACAGAAAGTAAGTTTTATGGTTATGTTGCTTAATGACAATGCTGTATTTTTAAGTTGTTCAGCTGTTCTTAACAAATTGTAACTTTTTTCCCTTTACAGATCACCCATTTTACCATTTGTAAGGAAAGAAAATCATTACAAATGATCTGGATTATGAATAGAAATGTCCTTTCCTTCACAAAGCACAGTACTCCTAGGGGACAGGAGTGTGAACTATTGAATTTCTCATTGACTTCACTGGGGAAACATGAGTTCCTGTTCCCATCTATTGGGGAAAATGTTCACTTTCACTATTCCTTACTTCATATAATATATTATAGAAGTATTTAAATAACATTTTTTAATCTTTACTAACGGCAATGTACTCAGATGCAGATTAGGGGTTTGTGGTAGCCCCTTGCCACCCCTTCTGCCTGCAGTCCTTCCCCCCTTGTCATTCCTCTCCCGCCCATGCTCCTACCAGGGAAATGGGGTCGGGGCGTGGGGGCTTGCCCCCCCACCCGGTGCTTCTGCTGGAGAGCTAGGTCAGGATGCAGGCTTTGTGGCCTATAGGGCTAGCCTGCTTGCTTGCCTACGTTTTATTATAATAGGTTATAATAAGTTTATAGGTTTATAATAGAGTATATGTTGTCTGTAATGCAAAGACCTACAGGCCACATCCTGTATGTTGAGCTAAGGCAAAGTTAGCACATGTATGTTTGGGACTTTTAACCCAGATAGCAGAGTTAGCATACATATGTCTGGGACCTTTCACCTTATTATCTTTTGATCAGAATAATGGGCAAGCCTGTAACCCATACTATCCAAATTAATAATATTAGCCTCCTAAAATCAGACAACAGCTTCCCCTGTTTGCCTGGTGCTTCTGCCGGGGGCCCCGTTGGTCCAGTGGCTAATCTGCCACTGAATCTGCTAGAGGCGATATTTTGTGTCATAAAACATGCTGACATTTTTTCAATATAAAGAGTATGTACATTTAACAAATTTTGTTCTAAGAATTGTAAATTGTTTAAAATTCTTCCTTTTGTCCCACCAGGTGCATGCATTTTGAGGCATATTCAGAAGGCAACACACTAGCCATGAAACTTATCCAAAAAAAAGCATATAGATTGTTCGGTTTACTTTATAACATTGTCTTAAATTTTCCGACATATGTCTGAAATGTAGTTCATGCTTTTGCATAATGGGACAAATGCAATCCTCTCTCTGCAGAGGTATGCCTGGCAGCACAAGATCTTGCACATCTTGCAGTTAACAGGATTTGGGGGAGTGCACAGAAGGTATACTTCCATATGTTGCAGAGCCCAGCTTCTTTGAGGTTGCCTCCACATCAGTGCACAGAGAGGGGGACTGGGCAGAGTAAAGATGGGAACAGAGGTTCTGCCACTGTGTGGATCCTCTTGTTACCACCTTTCCTTCCTGCTTGTATAAGGATATTGAGGTTGTGGAGGGCTACTTCAACCACTGTGCGCCTTCCCCTTCCTGAGGGACCTAGCCTAGATACTGATTTGGGCCAATGTTAGTAAAATAAGCTCTTCAGTTTGTTTAATAATTAATTAACCTTAATTCTTGTTATGCCCTTTGTAGATATTAATCCCCTAGTTCTTGTTTCTCCCTTAATTAACTTACCTCCTTATCTATACTGTTGTGGTGTTTTTGGTTTTTTTTGCAGTGGTCTAACAACAATGATGGAGATGCACCAGGGCATACCACTAGCATAGCATTGGTGTGCACTGGTGTAAAAAATGACTTGCTGTGTGACGATGTTATTCATGTATATGTACATGAATCTTATGTAAAACTAGGGAGTTACTACAGTCGTCATCCTTGAAGCCCATAAATCCCTCCCACAATGAAGCATTAACAAATTAGGTACCTGAAAGGATGATAATTTAAAAAAAAATCCAAACAAAAATTGTGGAACTAATATAACGCCTGCTAAACTTCTCCACTAATTCACAGTTTTTCATTATAGTTCTTCTCTCTTTGATCACTTTTGAGCTTTTCAGGTCAAAAACTTTGGTTTAGATTCCAAGAAACCCAATTCAGACTGATGTGGCTGGTGTGCATTATGCCACCAGCACAAGCGTAAAACCAGCACATCTAATCCTAGGAAGATCAACTCAGTGCAAGGGAGATTCTCTGTTTGAATTGTCAAGGTAGCTCTTACACAACTCCACATCCCGGTATTTGGTGTAGCAAGGAAAAGACTAGAGGAAATATGCATGGCTAGGACACCTCAGCATCATGATAATCTCCAGCTGCAATGTCAGCTTCTTGGAGCCATTAGCAGCCAATGTAGATCAGAATAGTCCTTAGGCTGCTCTATCTGTGCATAGGACTTAGAAGAATTTAGGAGAAGAGACAAAGAGAACTCTGTTCATATAGTTTTTAAAAGAATACACTCAGCGGACTTGATCACAGTTGATAAATACCTTCAAGGAGACAGTGTAAATGAAGGAAGAGGATTATTGTATTTATAATATCAGGCAAGAATAGGACAAGGAGACATAACCTGTAACTAGGCTAGGAAGGAAAAGTTTAGGTTAGATACTAGGGAAAAGTTCTTAACAGAGCAGTTGGGCAGTTGAATGGATTAGCAACACAGACAACTGAAATACCATCTCTGCAGATAGTCAAGATCAAATAAAATAAAATATTAGTGAGAATTATTTAGTGAGCATCCATACAAAATATTGGAGGGAGGAGGGTCAGATTAAATGACTTAAGTGATCTTTTTCTGGTCCAACTGTCTACTTCTGTATATATAAAGGCACCTCCATCCCTACTCAGTACTCTGACCTAGCCAGATTAGCCATGTAGAGATGAAAGCTCTGTAGCCTAACAAACCTTTGAGTAATCAGTCCTGTAACCATTTCAATTTTTGTGTGAATTCTTTTGCTGCTATATTTTTTCTTTCTGCATTTTAATGCAGTGGTGTTCTTTGAAGTGCTGATCTTCCATTTGAATGTTAGTGCTTCACAAAGATGTCCCTAGTACATAGGGGGAGGGATAGCTCAGTGGTTTGAGCATTGGACTGCTTAAACTCAGGGTTGTGAGTTCAGTCGTTGAGGGGTCCACATAGGGATCTGGGGCAAAATCAGTACTTGGTCCTGTGAAGGCAGGAGGCTGGACTCAATGATCTTTCAGGTCCCTTCCAGTTCTATGAGATAGGTATATCTCTATATATAAATGCATTTTTTGCCACATATCTGGCACATTATTCCGCTGTAAAATGATTGACTGGGTAAAAAGAAGTAATAACATTCACTTTTTAAAATGTGGTTTTAAAAGTTAAATATAAATTAATTTTTTTTCAGAGATAAAGAAGTGCTTCGGGAATGGAGACAGCGTGCCAAGATGATGAAGGAGAAGAAAGAAGTATTGTTCAGGTATTCACCTACAAGAGCAGACATGGTATGTAATAGAGAATAGCAAGGCAGTATTGGATCAGGTAAATAATCCATTGACAAGACGCTTTTACCCTTTTTCCTCTGTGAACTCTATATTTAGGTTAAAGGCTTCTAGTGATGATAATACAGTTAAATAGAAAAATTAATACTTAGCTTCTCAAAGTGATAGTATTTTATGTGGACCTACAGCCTCCACATGAAATATCTATATTGAGCATGGATCCTGTGCGAATTGATGTGAACCAATGTGCAATGTAGGAGTTGTGAGACCCTGCAAACAGTTATTCAGTATCTGTAGTAGTTCCAATATCAGGCTATTGGAGATGTTAAAACACAAGTACTTATATTAAAATATGTGTTTTTTTAATTATTGAACGCCTCCAATTTGTGATATTGCCTCTGCCAAACTGAAATTAATGTGGGCTGGATCTTATGGCTGCTACAGGAGTCTGTAAACTCTGGCACTCTAAAAGGAGGCATCTTTTTAAAAAAAGACTCAGATGTATAAGAAAAATTGGGGTTTTGCCCATATTTGCTTTTTCTGAATTATAAAGAAGGCCTGAAAAGTGTTTCCCAATGACACAAATAAAAAAAAACAAAATTCATGTTTCTTTATAATAGAAATTCTGGCCTTGTTTAAATATGACATTGCAAGGAAGTGGATATTGAAAGCTGAACAATCATACCTCTCAAATGCTCCAGTGTGGAACTCATTGTGACTATGACACAAAATAAGGAACATAAAAAAAGTGTCCATTCAGAAAACTTCAAATGCTGTGGGATTCATTCTGTTAGTGTAAATAACTTTTTTTAATCTCAGTTTCCCGATTCTTTATTTTTGATGTAAAAAAATGGTCAACATCAAAAATCAGGGGACAACAAACTTGTGTGGAACAGAGGTAAGCTTTGAATTAAAACAAATGACAACTCTCAGAATGAGGTACAATTAAAAGGGAAGGAATTTAGTCTGTATGTTTAATATGTTTTTGCTTTATTGACACCTGTCTAGCAATGTCTAATAAACGTCTGGTAAAAAGGACATCTTCATTAAAGAATAAACACCCTCACTCCTTCCGATAACACATGAGAGCTCAAAGTACACATCTCTGACACACCCCTGAAAGAGCAGGCTTGGCTTTGCTGGTATTTCTAAAATAATGTGAAGGTTTAAAAAAACCCAAACAATATCTATTTAGGTCTTCATTGTAAGTCGTACAGAAGCAAATGAGGGCACAACCTACTTTTAAAAACAGTACTTTGTAAGTCAGTTAGTTACTAAAATGATGATACCACAGGACCCCCACAGGGAGTCAGGACCCCCAGAGCAAAATCCACTATTTTTCAGTGGTGCTAAGATTTCACGCAAGGGTTCAATTCTCCGTTCTGCCAGTAACCTGCTTTATAATCATGAGCAAGTCACTTCATTTCTCTGTGCCTCTGTTTCACTTTACATCCTTGATCATATCTATTTAGACTGTAAGCTCTTGGGGGCTAAGACTGTCCTTTACTATGTGTTTGTACAGTGCTTAACACAATAAGGCCCCAACCTCAAGGCACTAAAATAATAAATAAATAATAAAATAACAACAATTAATAATTGTTAAATTTATAGTGTATATGTTGGTGGGGGTGGGGGTTATTCGAAACATCCCCTATTCTGTATGTCTTTAAATTATTCACTTGTGCAAACTGATACTTCTGAAAAAAAGCCAGGTTATGATGCCAAATGTGTCAGTGATTCCAGCAATGTCTGCTATCATTAAACATAGCGTGATGTTCTTCATCAAATAAAATAATACAAGGACAATATTGGAATTGGGCAATATCCCCTGCCTCTACGCTCTGCTGATTGCAGTTTAACTTGTGAGGAAGAGTATTACCAACTCAGAGAGGCTGAACAGATCTCAGACCCTTATTAATAGCTTTTTGTTTTGGAAATGGAAAGTAAAAGTAACACTTGAAATGTATAAAGGAATTTTAAGCAATTTTACAAATAAGTGAAAATTCCTGGCTCTGTGACTGGTTGAAAACAATTATGTCACAAATCTGATACTTGTGAAAGTAGGTAAGGCCAAATTCTTTTGCCAATTTAAAAAAACAACAACTCCAGAACCAAAACTGCTCACATTGCAGCAGTAGATTTACAGTATGACTCCCATTCCATAGGGGAAGTTGAAAAGCACAGCAAACACAACTGCTTGCCACAGGAGACTTATTTGCAGGCTGGATAATCAATACCAAGGATCAAATCCTGCCTCCACTGAAGTCTATGGACAGGGCCGGTGCAAGGATGTTTCGCGCCCTAGGAGAAACTTCCACATTGCGCCCTCCCCCGGGCCCGGGCCCCCGCCCTGAGGTGCCCCCTGCGGCAGTTCCCCGGTCCGCCCTGAGGTGCCCCCCCGTGGCAGCTCCCCACCCTCCGTCCTGAGGCACCCCCCCGCCCCAGCTCACCCTTGCTCCACCTCCACCCCGAGCATGCCATCAGTGCTTCACTTCTCCCGCCTCCCAGGCTTGCAGCGCCTAAGCTGATTGGCGCCGCAAGTCTGGGAGGCAGGAAAAGTGAAGCAGCTCACCCCTGCTCCGCCTCCTCCCCAAGCACACCGTCGCTGCTCCACTTCCCCCGTCTCCCAGGCTTGCGGCGCCAATCAGCTGAGGCGCTGCAAGCCTGGGAGGCGGGAGAAGTGAAGCGTCCACGGCGTGCTCGGGAAGGAGGCGGGGCAGGGGTGAGCTGGGGCGGGGAGTTCCCCTGCGTGCCGCCCCCCCCTTACTTGCTGCAGGCGGCTCTCCCAGCGCTCCCCTGCCCCAGCTCCCTCGCCTAAATGCCGGCAGTGACTGGGGCGGCCAAAGATCGCTGCCAAAGAAAATGCCGCTCCCCAAATCCTAGCGTCCTAGGCGACCACCTAGTCGCCTAAATGGTTGCAACGGCCCTCTATGGATAAACTCCCCCTGACTTCAGTGGGGCCAGGATTTCACGCCCAGGCTCTAGAGTTTTCAGCAGCAAGAGTAATTCCAAAGTAGCAGCATCGGCATAAGAAGAATGAGTCAGAAGTAATTTTTCTTGCTGCTGTGAAGTAATAGGGAAGTAATTAGCTGCTCTAAACTGGTGGGAGAAAGCTTATGTCCCTGGGGGCAGGGGGGTTTAATTCACACCACTGAGTGACCTAAATTATGCCAACATAAGCTGTAGTGTAGACATAGCCTACATTTTTGCAGCTTTCTGATAGTTGTAAATTCTACTAGTACAGTCATAGGTGCTTGTAATTCTTATGAGCTCTCTCTCTCGAATGCACGTATGGCATTCTTATGAGCACCACTAACTAAATACAAGTTGTACTGAAGTTACAAGCAAAAATTTATTTCACTCTTCTGGACTAATATGAGTGTAAGCAAAAGTAGCAGCATCGGCATGAGAAGAATGAGTCAGAAATAATTTTTCTTGCTGCTGTGAAGTAATAGGGATTCAAATTGTAAAGTGCATACATACTTGTTATTTAGCAATATGTTTTTTCCTATTTAAAAAATGATAAGGAATATCTGGATTTCACCCATGTTGTTTATATTATCCCTCTGAGAGTAGATGCAGCATGCTTTCTCTGTGTAGGAATGTCTTTGTTTTAGTTAGTTGAGGTATTTTTTAGAATGTGTAGCTTTGATTAAAATAGTTGAGAATTAGGGGGATCGTGTGTGATTTGAGTAAATCTGACAATGTGATAATAGTACAGTATCTTTACTTGCTAAGGAGGGCCCCTGTTTTTCTTGCCCATGTTCCCAAGTTTTATGAATACAAAAAAGAGAATGTGTTCAGTCTGAGAGCACAGTTCTTGAATTCCACATTTTTCTATGTCATTTGTAAGTAAATACTGTATTTAATACTGTATATTTTAAATCCTCTGTTTAGGCATTGTTGAATGTATATATGAAGCACAAGAGGGCACTGTAGTACCATATATGTATTCCATAGTGGTGAGGTTGCAGGTTATATTAGCAATATCTAGCAAAATTCAAAGCATATAAAAGGTTGGGTGGAGAACTCTTTCATACTCATTTTTAGACTGTTTGTCTTTTACTTTGTCACACATGAAGTGTATGTCCTTATTCTATCCTATCCTAGTTTTGCAGGTAGGGTGGAAAGAGGTTTCACATTTCTTGCATATTGCAGAGATTATTACTTGCTAAGTAATGAACAAATAAAGGTTTAATAATTGTGGTCTGCCTACATTAAAGTGAAGTCCTCAAATAACCACATAGTCATTTCTTGCTATGTTGACCAGTTTTTAAGATTATTTCATGTGTTTATTTATCAGCCTGTACATTTACATCTTTGTTTGTGGAAGTCTGTGAAATACGTTTCCACTATACCTTAATGATCTGTTCAACAGAAAGTTGGCCATTGTGTAGAAACTGATTTTTACCGAACACACTAAGGCCTTTTGGGGAGAACCACAAGAGAGTGTAGACTCTCTAATTAAACTTTTTGTCTCCCCTTATGAACCAGTGAATGCTGTTATACATGGCATGAAGACCAATTTAAGTGACCATGAGCATTTATTTACTTTCAAATTATTCTAGCTAAACACTAATTTAGTTGATGGTTCATCCCTTTTCCCAGAGGAAAACACTTGGATTAACCAAAAAATGAAGACTTTGTAAAATTTAACAATAAGAAAAAGCATACAATGTTGTTAATGTAAAGTATTTGCCCTACATCCTAAATATATAACTTAAGTGATGTTTGCTTGCTAAGGAAGTTTACAGGATCCATAAGTATGAGCTTTTGAAGGACCACAGGCCAAGTCTTGTAAGAATCGTAAGGGGGTCAGTCACGAATAGCAAAAAAATTGATAAATTGTCAGATGATTAGTAAATGCATAATAATCTGTTAACAGACAATTGATGATCAGAAAGTAAGCCAAAATCACCAAATAAACTGATCAGAACAAATAACTTGACCATCTCGAGTTCTCAACATGTGAAATATGTTGGTGGGTTTTTTTTAAAATGCTAAGTTTTGCTGGAAAGTCATAAGCTTCATGAGCATAATGCCAGCAAAGCATAGAAGTATGGCTGGCTGGAAAACAAATTTCATTTCACAAAAGATTTAAGAGTTCAAAATTTGTTGTAATTGTGTTGTGGAATAAAAATGAGATTTTAATTTTTTTTTCCAGAGCGAGAGAGAGAGACACCAATCCCTACTCTTTGTGATTTGGAGTAGGGACTAATTGAGTGCCATGACTGCCAAGCTATTGGCTATCCTGCAGTGGGTCAGGGCTCTGTGTATATGTGTCTGTCTCACCCTTATCTGACATTCCATCCTGGAACTGAGAAATCTTCATAAAAACTGATTCATTTCCACAAATCATTTTCATTTTGATGAAATGTCATTTGTCAATCACACTTTTTTCAAT
This sequence comes from Mauremys reevesii, assembly GCF_016161935.1. NCBI lineage: Eukaryota > Metazoa > Chordata > Testudines > Geoemydidae > Mauremys > Mauremys reevesii. The sequence goes on from NW_024100733.1 coordinate 50,877, forward strand.
GAAAAATGACAACTTTTTGACCAGCTCCACTTGTAATTTCCATGAGTCCCCTGGATTGGGTTTATGCAGCTTTTAACGTTTAGTGAATCTGAAAATGGGACCATGGCAATAACAAGCTCTACTGGTTATGCTGGTGAAATTTATAACTTCTTTGAGGTCTCAGATACAATTCTGCTGCTGAGAACTATGGGCATGGCTATGCTAAAGAGTTTACTGTGTGCAACTGCATCAGTGCAACTGTAAACTCTTTAATGTAGCTGCTCTAAACTGGTGGGAGAAAGCTTATGTCCCTGGGGGTAGGGGGATTTAATTCACACCACTGAGTGACCTAAATTATGCCAACATAAGCTGTAGTATAGACATAGCCTACATTTTTGCAGCTTTCTGATAGTTGTAAATTCTACTAGTACAGTCATAGGTGCTTGTAACTCTTATGAGCTCTCTCTCTCTCGAATGCACGTATGGCATTCTTATGAGCACCACTAACTAAATACAAGTTGTACTGAAGTTACAAGCAAAAATTTATTTCACTCTTCTGGACTAATATGAGTGTAAGCAAATACTTTTCCAACTTTAATAAAAATTAAAAGAATACTCAAATAGAAAATTTGAAGCTAGCATTAAAGTTGAAAATATACAAAATATTCAGCCCTTTAAAATAATATTAATGAAATGTAATAGATTTTTAAAACATCAGTAACAAATACTAAAAACTTAAGAACTAAACACCATTCTCTAGGCATTCTGAACTGTTTTTTACTAAGCTGGTTTCAAAACGTGCTGGACTGTGCTATGTCTCTAAATGGTTTTAATTATGGTTAGAATGTTTTAAGAAATTTCCCCATAATAAAACAGTCCATATAGTCTAGAATTGCATCACCCATACCACTAGGGGCTAGGAAGTCCAGAAAAATTAATTTCAATATATTGAAAATGCACTACGTATGTGATTCACAGTCTTTCCAAGAGTTTAAAAAATCCAACTTTAGTCTGTCTGCTCTAGAGCTCAGCGAAATTTTTTGTCTGAATCTTTTTCAGCAAAAAAAATGCAAATTCAGCAACATTTCCCCAATTCAAGTTGGTTTCACCAAATTGTTTCAGTCAGGGGAAAAAACAAAACAGAAAAAATCAAAACATTTTGACAAATTTGAAATGAACTGTTTTGATTTTTCATTTTGAAGTCACTTGGTTTTGAAATTTCCTGTAATTTTACTTAAAAGATCCGAAGTTTAGAAGTGGTAAAATTCAAATGTTTTGATTTTGTTAAAACATTTTGTTTGATCCAAACCAAAAACAAATTTGAATTTTTGATTTGCTGAAAATTTTGAAATATGTTGGTTGCAACTTTTTTTTCAGAATTGCCAGCAAACCAAGAAATCAGTTATTCACACAGCTCTAGTCCACTGTACATCTAATAACTGGAGTACTAATATATATGTAGGTTTATTTCTACCTTGGAAAGGGGAGGGGAGCGGGAGTCAGCAAGCACAGAGACCTTGCTTGGCAGCATCTTTGCACCACTAGCAATGCAACTACCAGATTCCTTCTGCGTCTCATCCTTCAGGTCAGTTACCATTTCATGTGAAAAAAACATAAGGCAGCTGAGATGCATCACATGCACCTCCTGCTCATCTGCATAGTTAGGCTGGGTTCTGTATCTTGCCTTAGCATCAGGTATTTGGCCATCAGCAATCAACTGTGTACTGTCTCCTCACAGATTTGGGTGCTCTTTTCATTACAAGGGTTGATTCCTAGGGACATACAGGATATATAGCAGAGACCTTCCTTTCAGCAATATAGACTGAAAGAGTGTGGGGGGGAGGAATGAGCTATATCATCAGACACTAGGTAGCCTGCTGTTGGACAGACTTAACTTTCCTCTGCCCATTGGCAAAGGTCTCCTGGCCCAGATTATAGTGTGGGTGGGGATACAGTGGCAGAGTTAAAGTTGGTACTTCCAGTTTTTAAAGTTTGGACTTTTTAATGTTTTTTATCTGTAAATACTATGGCTTAACTAAATGCAACAGTTAATGTAAAAGTGCAAGATGCAGAACCCAACCCTTAATTTTAGAAAAAGAAAAATCTATGCGTAAGCTATATTAAATTTCAAGTACGGTGCCATGATTTTAGCCACAGTAAGCTTAGCGAAATGGATGAGCAGAGTCATTATGTAGCTGCAGTGGATTTTTCTGGAAATATAGTATTAAAGGATGGCTTACTAGTTTTCTAAATTTATGTTTGTAATCTAGCCAGGTCAAAACCTACATGTATAATACAAAAACAGATGTGTTTATACTATATGTATAAAATGTTTATCAGCCTTTCAGTTTTACAACAAAAAGATTGTTTAACATTTCCCACTTTGTTTTTCTGTTATTAAAGCACTTAGTCCTTGTCAGAATGCCTATTATTAAAATAGCGAAACTGTTTTCTTTGGAAAATGCAAAAGAACCTTTTAAAATTGGAGCCATTTTCTATTCCTGTGTTGCAATGAGCTCAGACCAAGTTTATTGCACAACACATTTTTATGAAAATAAAGAAACAACCTGGATGATCTGAGAGGCCTTCATCGGCAGATATGTTTGCAATAAATCTGGTTTTATCTCAGACCTTCACTCTGAATGTCACTGATTTTGTTCTTTAAGGCAATTACTCACAAGCTGAGGGAGATTTATTTTATATTATCTGTTTGCTTTATAAGGGGCAAGGACTTTTTTACAAGTATAAGCTAATGTCATATTTGAAGGTTATTCTCTAAGTCACTGTGTCATATAGATATTCATAGATATGAGTAAAGGCTCTCTAGCTAGTCCAAAATAGCTTCTAGATGCTGACCCATGAACTTTCTGTGTGCCTCTGAAGCTGTACTCTCTCTAGTGGTTACTTCTCCCTTGGAAGATTTTGTAATGCCAGTTTTTACATTATGCAGCCACCCAAACCAGCCCTTTCCTATATGCCAGTCAGGATAATGCAAATAACTTTGGAGGACTCACTGACCATGCTCAGTGCATTCTCTGGTACCCTACTGCAGGGGCAAATTCTTTCCTAGCTCAATGAATAATACAGTCAGTTGAGGCAGGGAGAGTGGAGGCTGGCGTGCTCCCATAGACATCAGGAAGGAAGTCAATGCTCAGAGGCATATCCAGCTCCAGTGGGAGAGACATCATTTCCCATGCAACTCTCCCAATTTCCACATAACAGTAACCAAGTACTCTCCCTGTTACCTCCCATGTCATGTTTTTACTCCAGTCATTTGGTGGCAGAAGGTCCCACAAGCTGTGTGGCCCCAGCAGACAGAAGGCTGAACCAAAGACAAAGAGCTGCAGTGCAAGGGAGGCTGGAAGCTCATTTATATGAGCTCTGCTCTCTACAACACCTTGGGACAATTTTTTTTTCTTATTTTTTTTGAGTGGGCAGAACTTTTGCCTTCTACACTTTCTATGCAGCCAACCAACACTCTCTTTGGACAACTTGCATATTCCAGAAGTAGTGTGTATTTTTCTCTGGAGAGGATTTTACATGAGGAACATGTACTAACATTACTACCTATCTGGGATTAAATGTTATAGGAGATGTAAGTTCTTAACAGTTTCCCAGCATTGGTACCATATTTTTTCCTCTTTTTTTTTTAACAGATTTGCTCTCTCTAACATCATATACAAAAAAATCATTAGGATCAGTGTACTAGTTACAAGCAGTTAGGGCTAGATTTACACTCAGTGTTGCAACACATAACTTTTGGGTGCCCTGCCATCTAGTGAAATTCACAGCTCTGAGTTAGGTGTCAGGCTCCCTGTACAATGCATGGGGAGAGTTAGGTCTCTAAAAAGGGGAATCACAGAAGCTAGCATGCTGAGTTAGGAGCCACCTACAATACACAGTAGGAAATACCAAGGAGGAGGGTGTGGCCTAAACCCTACCCCTCAAAAGGGAGCTGGGCCCCCAATTTCAGGCTAGAGGGAGGCATCTATCTCTGTTTGGGATTCACAGATGCAAACCATGTTCTAGCATTAGGACTGATCTGACTTAGGTGCCCTTCTCAAAAAAAAAAAAAATCTAACCACAGGGCTATGAAGTCAAGTAGAAGAGCTTCAACAGGAGAGATTGAGAAAGCCCCACCCTACAATATGCTCCTATAGACCTGTGGTTAGGGCACTTCTGTGGAAGTGGGAGATTTAAGTTCAAGTCCCTGCTCTTAATCAGGCAAAGTGGGGATTTGAACTTGGGTCTCTCACATCCTGAGGAGAAATGCTCTGACTAGTGGATGGGAAGGGGCAGCACCACCACTTTGCTGTCTTTTGTGAGGGTAGGTATGGTAATGGATGAGGGCTATAGGTGAGGTGGGTGGGGGAAGCATCTACTTTGTGAATCCCACTGGGGCTTAGGCACTGAGCATCTTGGCAAAATCAGGATTTAAGCAGCTGTATGCATACTCACCGGCAGCTATATAGGTGTCATGGAGACTTTACCGGTAGAAACTTACGTGCCTAGGAATTTAGGCACCTACATGGTTAGGAGGCAGCTGAGTAGTAGTTTTGTGAATGCTAGTGGTGCCTAAATGTTGGATTTAGGCACCTAAAGTGGCAGTTAAGTGTGTAAATCCCCCTTGTGAATCTAGCCCTTTGGGTGAAATCTGGGTCCCACTGAAGTCAAGAGGAGTTTAGCCCCATTTAAGTTAAGGGCAAAAGTTCCTATTGACTTCAGTGGGACCAGAATTTCACCCTGAACCTCTAAAACAGTGATACTCAGACCTCAGTGGTTCAGGAGCCCAATTAGCAATCAACATTATCCAAAAGAGCCATAGTAGTGTGAATTCATAGTTTTATTTGCTATCTTTATATAGGTATATCTCTTTATATCCATATATATTATTCTCACAGCAAAATGACTGACCAGGTATTATTATTTTATCAACTACAATTGATTAATAACATAGCAAAAGTATCCTGATTGGTTAATAACTAGTTCACAGTGTTTTAATATCATGTACTGCAAAGAACTGCAGGAGACACATTAAAGAGCCACTTGCAGCTCTTGAGCCTCTGTCTGAGTATCATTTATCTAAAATAGAGGAGAAGGGGTGCTTCCTTAGTAAAGTATGAACACTCCAAATCATGATTTGAGGAATATGACTGTTGTGTGAGACAGCTTGTACCACAACTGCTTGTTTTGTACCTGTTATGAATCCAAAGAGTACATCAGTCTCCAATTTAGGCAAGATACCACCTTCATAAATCTTAAATTCACACAGTTTTTCAAAAGAAGCAATTTTTGAAAAATGTTTGTATATTGTCAGTGATGTTAAGAGAATAAGGGGTGAAATCCTGGCCTGACTGAAGTCAGTGGGGGTTTTGTCCTTGACTTAAGTGGAGCCAGGATTTCACCCTAAAAGTTTGCTTCTCTCTTTATGAACAGATTGAGATTAAAAAATGTTCTGTTCATGATTTGCTTTACGAGGTTTATCTATAGCCTGGATTAACTTTAAGTGGAAAATTAATATTTATATTTAATACAGGTCAAATCTAAGGAAGAAATAATCTTACTTTGTCCTTTGAGTAATTGTCCAGATCCACATTTCACTGATGGTGCACAGTCACCTTGTGCATTAGCGGTAGGGTGACTAGATGTCCCGATTTTATAAGGACAGTCCCGATTTTTGGGTCTTTTTCTTATATAGGGTCCTATTACCCCCCACCTCCATCCTGATTTTTTACACTTGCTGTCTGGTCACCCTAATTAGCGGTAGGAGTCTTTTTGATCAGCAGTACCCTTAGTGTGTGCATGTGCTCTTCAGTCTTCATGCTCCTCTGCCAGGGCATATAAGGACAAGGCATGCCAACTACCATTCAGTTCCTCTTCCTGTCTCATGGGTTAGAGATGGAGACTATCCCTTCCTTATAGCTTTAGCTAATAGTTTTACAGTTAGTTTTATGGTATAGTTAGTCTTTTTAGTAGTTTTTAGTAGTTTGGTTGTCTGTTGAAACCTTTAGTTGTGAGAACTTACCCATTCAGTATAGCATCATCTGGTTTGTATGGGTTTAAACATTGCCTCTCGTGTAAAGGAGCATCCCAAATGCAGACAGAAACTCAAAGTGCCTCTATTGTCTGGGAAAATCGCACATTCCCAGTAAATGTGTGATTTGCAAGTCCTTCAACTACTGAGCTAGAAAGGACAGAGCAGCCCACCTTCAGGTCTTCCTAATGACGAAGTTAATGAGACCTGCTTCTGAACTGGGCTCACTAGACTCCCATGTACAGGGACCTCTTGAGTCAGAGTGTGGGCTCTTTGCCTTCAAGAGCTCTGACTCAAATTGTGACTACAATGATGGCATCATCCCCAGATAGACCACAGGGAGCTAGAAGACCGAGGGGCAGGTCACCTACCAAGGTGTCCTCTAATAAGAAAACCTCCCTATAGCACTGAGCATTGAGATTTCACTGTTCAGAATGGTTCCCACTGAAGCTCAGCCTTGAGCCTGTTCCAACCATACAGCACCAAAGCATCTGGTACTTGAAAATGGAACCTTGGGAAAAAGAATGGCACTAACCCCAACACAGTCTACCTCAATGGCCCTGCACCCACTCTTCTGGAACCAAGCCAGACAACACTGAAGGACCCGCCGCCAAAGTGCCGCCGAAGACCTAGAGCGAATGAAGGATTCTCGGCCAGGGCTCGTGGGGCCCTGTGTGGTCTGGGGCAAATTGCCCCACTTGCCCTCCCACCCCCTGCTCTGGGCGGCCCTGATCCCAGTTAATGAGGACATTATACATCCAGACAGAATTTTGTGGCAGACACCTGCTTTGGCACCACCTACCTCCCACAGGCATCCAGACAAGAAATATCAAGTGCCTTCTATGGGTGCAAAATTCTTTTACACGCATCCTAACCCATCCTCCCTTGTAGTCACAGTAGCAAATGAATAGGCAAAACAATTCAGATCCACACCACAGGAAAAAGAGCCAAAGAGACCAGATTTATTTGGCTGGAAAGTCTACTCCTCAGCAAACATACAATTCTGTGTAGCCAGTTATCAGGCCATATTAGCTGGATATGACTTTTGCATACATAAGAGGCTGCTTTCATTTGTCGACAACTTTTCCCAAAACAATTATGAGGACTTCATGTCACTTATTAATTAGGGCCAGCTCATAGCCAGAATGAGCCTCCAAGCAGTACTGGTACAGCAGATATGGCTGCTAGATCAATGGAAATGGCTGCCATCATGCGTTAGTCATTGTGGTTTTTTCACACCCGAGCCACAAAAGTTTTGCCAACATAAGTGCTAATGTAACTATGGCCTTACTGTGTGCAGTAACTGTAGTTCTTTGAGATATGTTCTCCATATGCACGTTCCGCAACCTGCCCTTCCATCCCCTCTTCCTTGGAGTCCTATTATAAGAGATGCTACAGTGAGAAGGAACTGAATGTCCTCATAGAGGATAAAGAGTGTATGCACACCCTATAGGTGCTGCTGGCCAAAATAACTCAGATTGCTAGCACATAAGGCACCTGCACACTAGCAGTGGAATTTGCATGTGGACAATACATCTCAAAGAACTACAGTTACTGTACATGGTAAGTAACTTTCCTATATTTTTAGAGAGTGAAAGAGCTTTCCTTTATGGATATATGTATACTGTATACTCCACTTGTAGGGGAAGATTTTCAGTGCACATAAGGGACTTGGGTAGGCTGACCAAATAGCAAGTGTGAAAAATCAGGATGGGGGTGGGGGGCAATAGGAGCCTAAATAAGAAAAAGCCCCAAGAATCAGGACTATCACTGTAAAATCAGGACATCTGGTCACCCTAGACTTGGGTGTATCATGAAATTGCTTTACAATGGGAGTTGAGTATCTAACTGCCTTTTGTGCCTTTGAAAATCTCCCCTGCAATTATTTAATTTCCTTATCATAGACAAAATAATCCATAAGAGATGTTGTTTAAATCAAACCTTTCTTCTCACGGTCTTGATTCTTGGTGCACTGAACACTGTAGATAATCCTCTTCTTGTAGTAATGAAATAATTTTCGTAATAAATTAAAAGAGGAGTAAAAATATGGAAATGTTTCTACAATATTAGCGCTTCGGTGGTGCTCTGGCAGTTTTTTTCTTTTTTTTTTTTTTCTTTTTTGCACTTCCGCGGCACTCCGGCCGCTTTTTTTTTTTTTTTCTTTTTTGCACTTCTGCGGCACTCTGGCCGCTTTTTTTTTTTTTTTTTTTTTTGCTTGGGGCGGCCGGAGCCACCTTATGACGCCTTATATCTGAATTCGCGTTATTGCGGGGCGCGTTATAGCGGGGTTTCCCTGTAGCTTTTAATTGATGATGCCGTTCTATGAAATGTGCCAGTTCCATGTTATGTTGCACTTTCTTATAGATATCAAAAAGTGCACCATATGCTACTGATAACATCAATTATCACAATACGAGAGAAGGGTGTGAAAACCTAAAGGAACGCACACCTGAAAAAAGTGAACATGTGAGAAGAATGTTGAAAGTAAATTCTATAAGAGAAGCTGAAGCTGCAAGGTTAGTAACAAATACCATAAACTTTAAAATTTGTTCCTAGAAAACACTGTGGGGGGCATCCTTCTCTTTTATTAATGTGAAGACATAAATAGATTGCTTTGCTGTTCCACATAACAGAAACATCCCTCATCTTTATAGAACAAAATAAACCCTCATAGTAAAAAAATAAAAACTAGTTCTTAACGGCTAAAAATGGTTCATGAAAAGGACAGTTTTCTCTCTTCACAACTGGATCTGCATCTGAGCTGCATCCATTTCAGAATCCTTCATGTATAGTGCAACTGCAATAGCATGTTGTCATAATAATAATGATAATGAACTAAGGGCTTGTGTACACTTACAGTGCTGCAGCAGCACAACTGCAATGGCGCAGCTGTGCTGCTGTAGCACTTAGTGAAGACACTACTATGCCAACAGGAGAGCTTCTCCAGTCACCATAGGTACTCCACCTCCCCAAGATGTGGTAGTGAGGATCACTGGAGAAGGCCTCCTATCAACATAGCACCATCTACACTGCGGGTTAGGTTGGTATAACTATGTCGTGGAAAATCCACACCCCTGAGCAACATGGTTATATCGACATAAGTTCCTGGTGTAGACCAAGCTTAATGCACCTATCTTTGTACATGTTAAGGCAATGAATGTGGGCCAGAGAACTGGACAGGAATTGAATGTAAGTGGTCCTTGTTATCTGTCATCGGGGCTGAAAGAATCCCAACTAATTGATAGCCAAATCTCAAAAGGTTCAATTGGGATGAAATGTTGCATGCTTATTTGAATTACTTTGGTCTGTGAAGCAGACTGGAAAATCTCTTAAAAACACAGCTGTCTTATGGGAGTAACAGAACTTTCTAGTTCTAGTCCAGCCCCAACCCATTGAAGAGTGTGAGAATGAGAACAAACCCCAAAGGTAAGCTATTTTTTCTTAATCTCAAAAAAACACCAGGTTCCAGTTTTGGAAAAACTTCAGGTGATTTTATTTTATTGACTTTTATTTTATTTGTATCCATTTTTTTTTAAATAGAAAGCATGCTGGCGCACTCCAGGTTTGTACAGTTAGCAGTTAGTATATAAGCTTCTGGTATGCAGTTAAATAGGAGGATTAACTGACCTGAAATGTGCAACTATATTATGACTAATGTGCAGTTTGCCATCCTTACTGATAGATACTATTCCAGGGGAAAACTACCGAACAGGTTTACTTAAATCAAGAACTACTGTTACCAGCCTTAATTACAAGTACACTGTGCTGTACCCTGGAGTAATGAGGAAGAGATATGGTTATAGTTACTACAGTTACAGCCTGGCCCATCTGTTCATTCAATCAAGTGTAAAGGAAAACTACAACAAATAGGTTTACTCAATAATTATTAATATTTAAATCCTATTCTTGTATTTTATGCTGTTGGTACTAAACTTTGACAGGTCTTTGTAAATAATTGCCGGTTTTTTCCCTCTGTGGGACTGAGTTGTAATATTCCTCTGACATTCAGGCCGTCACAACTTTCTTTGGCAGTTGTGGGCAATACTTTGGATTTGGAATGCAGTCTGTGCATGCTGTACATTGCTCAACTGCTCAGCTTGGTCAGAGTGCAGTAGCAGCTTCCAATGTTTCTTTAGCATTCTTCCTGCAATGTTTCATTAAACTTCATTTGCTTGCTGCTCTGACCTGCCCAGCAGTGCTCCCCTGCACGTCTTCCTTTCAGACCAGCTACTTCTGCACTTTCTTCACAGCCCATCTTCACATACATATGTTTTGGGAACATGGGTGTTTCTTCTCAGTTCCCTCCCTCACTACTGGAAGCCTTCAAGAAGATACAATTTCTCCTATTATTCACCACTCTACCCTCGCGCTTAGGCCTTTGTGTTCAGGCAGTTTATGCTGCCCTCTCTTGCAGCATCATCTAATGAAATGGTAATTAACTCCCAGGAGGGGGTTGAGCCACATACATATATATTCTAATGCTCCTGTATAATAAAACAAAGAAACAATAAAACAATGAAACCAGTGTCATTTTTAAGTCTGCTATGAAACTAAGCTCCTATAGCATTAAGGTCCTCAGAGTTCTAAAGCCTTCAGTTCTTTTATCTTTATTTAAAAGTTCTTCAAACTAATTTTAATTATATATAGTTACACACCAAAAACTGCATTGCAAAGTCAAGCACTCAAAAATTAGGAAATGGCAGAATTAAGGTTGCCTGTGCAACCTTAATTGACCCTCTTATGCATATGCATCATGACAGCCTTCAATTACATAATCACACACTTTTTTTTCCCCCATATAACCCCTCCCTCATTTGGTGCACAGAATGGACACCAAATGATCAGCTAATAAATAGTTTGTTTTATCCTCATTGTTCAGAGCGTGGTCCCATGTCTTATCTACTGCACACTATTCGAACCCTGCTCTGAAGATAGAATTACTAATTTCCTCATGGATGGCTATTTGGTGCTCATCACTATAGTATTTCAGTGCTTCACAAACCCTTAATGAATTTGTTTTCACAACACCACTGTGAGGTGAGGTGGTATTATTAGTTCCATTTTACAGATAGAAAACTGAGCCACAGAGAAATTAAAATCAAAATGCCCACTAATTTTGAGAGTCCAATCTGAGGCACCGACAGCCTGAATTTTCAGAGTACTTAGCATTTCATAGTACTTTATATGTTCAAAGCACAGCTCCTTATGACTTCAGTTGCAGCTGCCAGCACTTAGCCAATCAGACCCCAAGGCCTCAAGCTGGGCACCCAGAAAATGACAAACACAAAGTTATAGGCCACCTTTTAAAAGTTTTAGTTTAAGTGACTTGACCAGCATTACATAGGAATTCTATGGCAGAGGCAAATTAATTTCTCTAGAGCAGCATTCAGCTGCTTGAACTATGAAACCACCCTTTCTATTCCTGCAATCCCTTGCCTCTTTCACTGCACACTTTCCAACTTCTGCAACAAAGGAGACAGGACTTCTACAGACAACAGCCTACATAATCCTGATTCATCCTTAGAGCACCATCCATCCTGTGTGCTGAATGAGCTGTGGCCTTGTGGAATAAAATAGTATGTGATTATGTAATTGAAGAGTATAACATAATGCATTTGCACAACTCCATATTAACCAATGCAAAGAGAACTGAACTTTTGTTTTTGTTCCCCTTGATTATGTTTCTATGCAGCAAAGGTTTAAAACTAGGTTGGAAGTGCAAAGGTTCAATGAATATAAAAGAACCGGAAAACTATTTTTATCCTGTTTATTCAGTGCCTCCAGGGAAAAAGAATTGGAACAACGCATCAAACAGCATACACAAATGATAAAAGAAAGAAGAAAAAAGTCAAAAGGGACACCCCAAGAGGAAATGCAGAGAGCAAAACAAGACTTTGAAACTGTAAGTATCATAGCTTCTCTTTGACATATAGTGCCTTCCACTTAATTCAGTCATTGATTGAATTTGATCAAATCCTCAGGCACCAAACACTTTGTATTAAAAGTACTAATTTCACATTTGACTTTGGTCTCTTTACATTAAGATTATTATTGAATAATTCAACAATTGTGTATAGAAAGTTGCAGTTTCATTAAGATTGAAGCTAAAATCTTGAACAAGATAGAGGAAAGAGTCCAAAAAAGACATAATAGATGGTAAAAGGTGAATGCAACTACAAGTGATGTAGACATTTTGATATTATAGGAAGTACCATGTGCTGTGCAAGCTGCTCTATGATTGTCATTTGGTGAAATCCAAAATTTTCAGAAATGGGAATCTACAGTTAAAATATGGATTTAGAAGTCCATATTTAGACATCTAAATAAGTAGCCCGATTGTCAAAAATGCCATGTATGCAGCACTCCCATTAAAGTCAATTTAGTTGTGAAATTCCATTTTTCAACATCATAAAATCTTATTTCAGTCTATGTTGTACAGACCAACTTGGCAGAAAAAATATTTTGATTTTTTTTCTTCCTACCACTACTCTCTAACAATGAAACAAAGTAATAAGTAATATCATGTTAGCTAAAATCAAAATGAGATGCTTCTTGCTAAAATAGGCCTCTATTTTTCATTTAGACTACTGTATTTTTAAATTTGTTTTCTGTATTCAGTAAAATCCAGCAGTTCCAAATCAATTCTTTAACCAGTGACCTATTCTGCAACTCCAGATTGTCTGTTTGTTCATTTATGTAAGGGATTGCTATATGCTGATTTAAGTCAAATAGTTCATTTTCCAAGTTTCTACATATATTTAGTTTAATTTTTTAAAGGTTTTTTATAAGACTATTTTGGAATAGGTTACCAAGGTCCCAATCCTGCTAAGATTTACGCATGTACTTCACTATAAACTTTGTAGATTAAGTGTGTGCATAATTCTTTGCAAGATGAGAGTCTATGAATTTGTGAAACCCACAGATGTATTACACTGGCATATTAAAACCATCCATTTCATTACACTTTACAAAATTCAAGATGTGCTTAATAGCAAAAGGGAAGAAAATGTTATCGAAAAGTGAAGTACTATCTTTAAAGAATGAAAAACTTTATGAAGATTTATAACATTACCATGAATTTCCTCCAAAATTCAGGATTTACTACAATTTAAAGACTAATGTATATGTAGGAATATGAATCTTGCTTTTTCTTAGACTGGTAAAGGAATAAATGTATGTATCAGTGTGAGGATTAAAATACCTAGAAGTACATTTATTGTTAACAAGCATCATGCATATCGTTATAGGCCTGATTTTCAGCCATCGCCTCTATTTGTGTGCATACAAAATTGCCTATGCACATACTTGCACCCATCCTTTGCAGGTGCAAAAACCAAGACTGCCCAGAAGATTCAGGGGGACTGGGGCAAAGTGGGGGAGCTGCAGCGCTTGTACTCAGCTGGCGGTGGTCCGGGTCTTCGGCAGCATTTTGACGGCGGGGGGCCTTTCAGTCACTCTGCATCTTTGGCTCCCCACCACCGAAGACCCAGACCACTGCCAGGCCAGGGCTCGCGGGGCCCCTGCAGGGCCCAGGGCCTGGGGCAAACTGCCCCACTCCCCCGCCCCCCACCCTCTGGGCAGCCCTGGCAAAACCTGTTTGTGCTCCTGCAAATCCATGTTTGACTTTTGTGGTTGCAAACTCTTGTTTTAAGTGTATACACAGGTGTTCTACCTGCAAAGTGTAGGTGCATGGATGTGTGTAGGCAGTTTTGCATGCATGCAAATAGAAGACGTTTAGACATGCTGCTGAAAACCTGGCCCAATAAATCTCTGCAGTTCCTTCTTCAGTTAATTATATAATATTAATCAGATAATAAATTAGACTTTTAAAAAACTTTTTCTGGTGATTTTATTTTATTTTTTATCATAGGTGGAAAAGCTTCAGGCTGAGCTAGCACAAGTAAAACAAGAACTTCAGCAGGAGTATCGGTTTACTGCCTTCACAGGCGAGCCTGTTCCTGATTCACCGAGAATGCCACCTCATAATATCTTTTCTACCATGAAATTTTGATTGCCTGAAATTCTTAAAAGAACATTTGTCTTACAGTATCCATCTTAAAAGAACATTTGTCTTACAGTAGCTTTACAGTATTGGAAAGCTGCTTTTCAGCAGGCTTTAAAAGTGCTCCTTTTATTACCTATTCTTGTTGATTGTGTTTTAACAAAGTTTTTAAATTAAAATGATAATAAATCTATCTTGCCCATTCAACTAACATAATTTCAGTAGACTTATAGTTACATGGTTATAAAGTGTTTTTGATGTTATATTGTGTTTCTTTTACTGTTTCTTTTTGACCTTCTTAAGATCCCATTCTGCAATTTTTACTCAAGCAAACCCCCTATTGAAATATGCTTCAGTTGAAGTTTTGCCTAGGTAAGAATTGCAGAATGTATCCTTTACATTGTCATTATTGGGGCAAGAAACTTTTTTTATTTGTATGTTTATTAATTTAAAATACCACGAGCACCTACAGTGCTATATAAATTAATAATGTAAAGAATAATGTATCTCCAACTATGCACTATATCTTAGGGCTGCAGTTGCATCAGGGGATTCTGGTGTCATAGCCACAACATTAGTAATTGTTAAAGTGCAGCTCTGCTATCTGAGGATACTTTTCAAATGCAGGAAGATCCTGGGCACTAGAAATATAATTGTTTGTGTATTTTTCATCAATGAATAAAATATTTAAGTTATTTTATTTTCAACTTTCTTTCCCCTAGGTGGCCTCACTTTCTGTCTCCAGGACCATGATGTAGGGCTTGGATCCTGTTTGCAGACAGTAGGAGCTGACAGCTCCAAAAGTGATCAGCTGCGGCTGGAGGGCATTGTGCTGCCTGCTGCCTTCTAGTCCAGGAGGGATATCCAAATTCTGGCAAGGCAAGGGAACCACTGAAGGAAGCAGGAGAAGTGTTGGGGATATTCTACTATAGCTAGTGACACCCTCCTCCCCCAATTTGAATGAGTGGAGAGGAGACAGGAAAGGACTGGAAGAAAAGCTTCTAAAAGCATTGGAGCCAGGAATAGGAGGCAGCTGAGCAGGAAGCCAGGAGCACAGCAGGAGTAGGGGATAGGTGGGATAGTAATTAGGATAGGGAGGACATGGGACAGCCATACAAGCCCGCTGTAGGGAGGTGAGGAAGAAGGGAGTAGGGCTGGAGTCAGCCCTTTTGAAGGGACCTATTAGCAATCAATTCCTTCCCCAATCTCCCAGCAGTTGTGTCTGTAGTACCCCAGCAAATTCCTCTAAGTAGCTCCCTTGCTTTCTCAGGGTCTGGATCACCCTGCTGGTGAAGGGGAAGCAGGTGACAGATTATCTCAGGCTGCTGCTAAATGCCTTCAGAGCTGTCATCCTCTGAAATCTAATCCCTTCAATATCAGGCTGCAGCCAGAAAGTGGGGCCTCCCAAAGGAGAGAAAGAGAAAAGGTAAAAATAAAACACTTGATCCTGAATCACCACAGTGTGACACCAATTTTATAGGAGTGTTACTCCTCTGAAATCTGTGGAGTTACCTAGATGTCAAACTAGAGTAATGCAATGGTGTATGACGACCTTTTGCCTTTCTTTTCAAATCAAAATCCCCATTATTTATTGTACTAATGCCCAGGAGTCTCCTAAATGTAAAAGTCTGTAGTATTTAAAACCGTGCTAACGACCTTTTAATATCATGAGAGCCTCAGAAGGAAACAGCGGATAATTTCTGAACATTATGTCTGTTATTTCATTTTATATATTGAAATACAAGTCTTCCCTCCCTGTCTGATCTTTGTAGTCTCCCCTCTCAGCCTCCTCAACTTGTTTCTGGAGTCATTTGTCTTTCTGCTGCCTCCATGCCTCGCTGGGGGTGTTCACCTTTCTCCAGCCTGATGGTGAACATTTAAAACTTACCTGAACTCCAGATGTCTGTGATTACAGTTTGATTGAAATATGGCCTGCTACTGGGGCACAAAATCAGGGTCATGAAACAGCTCTCTAGTGGCAGGAAGCTGTGCTGGATGGGGAAGAGTTGAATTCACATTTGCGGGAGGAGGGGTTCCTGTGTGGAAAGTGAGGTGCAAACCTATGGGGTGTCCGGTAGAGGAATTTTTTTTCCGAGGAAGAGGATGGAGAGGACAGAGAGGAAAGGGTTGCTAGCAAACAGAATCCAGGAGTGGCTGGTATTGCTGGTACTTCAGAATATGTGGCCCAGTTTGATCATGTCTTAATCTGCTCCTGGATACATACAGTTTTACATGTTCGTATTTTGGAATCAAATACTGATTAATAATAAGGATTCAATACCGACTGAGTCAAGTTCTGCTCTCACACAACTGTACAGTCCAGAGTATCGCCCTTGGGTTCAATGGAATGTCTCTGGATTGGCACTGTTGAAAATGAGATTACAATTTGGCCCATTTTTTTGTATAACTGTTAACACTGTAAAATGTTGTTTAACCATTCTGCTCACTGTTTCCATATATACTAAATGTGTAGCAATGTACATTTAGCCATTAAAAATGCTAACACTGAAGAGAAAATACAAAGCACTTGTATACTAATCACTTAAATATAAAGTGATCATATAGTCAACAAAATTATTTTTATCTGAGCACTAGTTATTTTTAAATTCAAGAATATTATTACAATAATTTATTCTTCTAAATACACTTACCGTTCACACTGTAATTCTAAATGATATTGCCTAAATAAATTGCATTACTGTGTAAAGATATATAAAGAGTTTGGGTCTGGCCAGATTATTTAAATGGCTTCTTTACTGTTGTTGTAAAATCTGCATTGTAAGCTATTTTGCTCAGTGCAGCATACACTTGCCTCTGCACCCAGTCACTATTTTAGCTGGTGCAAAGGTGGGAAAAGGCCACAGCTCCACCATCATTCTGCCTTTCCCTGCCTTCTCTGAAGATACTAGCACCAGCTGTGACACTGGCTGCCGCCTAGCACAATACCAGCACTCCCCTGCCACACTAAGTCTGGCCCCTACACACACATGTGCAAACGGGGGAAACCCCTTGTGCCCTCTTTCCACTCTGCACAGTCTTAATTTGCACCAATGTTATGGGCCAAATTTGCCTCTTGTTTGTCCATCTTTTTAATACAAATGTCACTCAATCTACTCTCAGCTGCATTGATGTAGATTCAGTGTAAATCATGTTCATCGAGTTGCTTTGAAAGTACATGAGTGGAACTGAGAGTAGAATTTGTCTTTTGTTTGAAAGCTTGGATTCTATGAAGAGGGGACATAAGAATAAAATATCTTGATACTTGAACCTTATGTTTCCTCTGCATCAAATTTCAGTGAGATAACATCAGCATTGTTTAATTTATAGTCTCTTACTTTTGTTGTCCGAGGAATTATGTAAATGTCAAGTCTTGTAAGTAGACTTCCAGTGAATGTGGAACATCCTGCTTTCAATGATACTTCAGAAGGTTGTTTTCCTTCTGCAGCTCACTCTGGATTTCTCTGTCCTTGATAGTGTCAATATTCTTCTTTATGTTTTCACATTGCTTTCAATATATTTTCAAGGTTCTGAAGATCAACAGGAAAGTCAAGGCTGATTGTCTGAAATGTATAAACTGTCCTCTAGATCCTATGGTTACTGCATAAAGTGGTTTCCACGCTAAATAAGTACCAGGACAATGCAATTTTTTTCAACTTTAATTTTTGCTGTTTAAATTAACAGACAAGAATCAGGTTCAGCACCTTGACCAGTGAAGGTAAACTTTTGCTACTTTATTTGGGCAAGTCTCTATGTGAAACCGACCTTAATCTTTAAAAAGTGAACAGTCGGAGCCCTATCCTGGAGTCCTCAGTGAAGCAAAGTTCTCACCGCCTTCAAAGAAACTTTATTATTAGCTCACTTTCAACTGTGTAGATTAGGTCCAAATGTGATCCTGAATAAAACTGGTATGAGCTTATTAAAAGCATAACCAATATTTGTAAAGGGTGATCAATAGACAAGTCTTACTTCAACGGGTACTTTTCAAGATTTAGAAAACTTTATGGTAAATATAGAATTGAAAATAACAGAATTATGAGAGTGTAGAGTTTGATTAACGCCAAATGTGGGGGTGGTACTGCCTTTTGAGAAGTTCTTGCTCAGATGCAACATGCAGATGCAAGCCATCATGGGAGTTAGGAAGTCCAGAGTCTAATTCTGGCTCTGTCACCAACTTGCTACGTGTTACTTTGCAGCCACTCCTCTCTGTAAATGGAGATATCTGTATTTATCTACCACAAGGGTGTGGTGAGGATAAACAAATGTTTCCATTATTCTTTCAATATATGGAAACTTATAGAATTGGTTACTAGTAGATTGTACAGAGTTAGAGTGATTGACAAATTTGGATTAGTGGGGAAAAAGCTTCTCTTTAGGGCACATTTAAGAAAGGAATCTAGCTTTGTCTTTTGTTTGGTTGTTTCCCCTCCCCCTTCTTTGAAGCACTGAGCCAGGATCACACTTTGGGTGTGAAATATCACATGATCTATTTCTTACATTTGCAGGTGGACTGGTTTAGGTGGACTTTAGGCTTTAGGCATTCTTGCCTTGTATGTGATGTGCAACTTAAAGGGCTTTAAAAGTTATCAAAGAGAGGTTTGTCTTGCATAGTTCTCTTCTGGATCAATAACTCTGATTAATGGGAGGTACAGACTCATTTGATTTTGAACAAATGAGATTATTTATTACTGTGTGGGTTCTATTTGTATCTTCTCTGACATTTTCTGCTTAAACAGAAGTGCTGAAGTGAATTCATATTCTCTTATTCTTTTCAGGAGTACCAAATCTCCAAGGAGAATTGTGGGAAAGATGTGCTAGCACAAAAATGAATAATATTCTGTCATTGTACCGGCAGCAAAGAGTGGTCAGTTCAGGCAGTGATGATGGTTAGCAGAGATGCAGTTTGATGCACTAATAACCATTTTTGCCTTGTCAGTCAGTCCTACAAATTGAAAAATACTTATTTCTGGGGATATGGTAGAACAGAAGTAGCATCTCTGACATAAACGCTGGAACTAGAGATGCTGTTGCACCCCCTGGTTTGAAGTGCTTGCATCATATACAGGGTTTACAGTTTGGTTAAATGGCTCTCAGCACCCCCACGATACAAATTGTTCCAGCATCCCTGACCTCTCACACAGATAAACAAGTACTTAAGGAACAAGACTGCGCTACACTTTTACTTTCAAGGTATTTTATGACCATGGGTAAAACAAGCTCTGATCCATTCATTAAACCTCTCTTCTTATTTTTTTTACCATATTTAATCTTACCTGTGGTATTTCCACTGTAATTTCTGTGTAAGTTTCAGGTATTGTTCTGTCTCTTAACAAATATAATTACAGCTAGAAAAACTGTTAAAATAATGTTAAGGTTGCAAAGTAAAACATTCAAAAGTTAGGAAATGCCAAATTTAAGTTTCTCTGTGCAAAGTTAATTCAGTCCCCTTGTGCATATGCATTATGATGCAGGCTTTAATTACATGATCACATGCTATTTTTACACAGGACACAGCCTCATTCAGTAACTTTTGTAGTTGGTTATTCAAGATTTCTTTCTTCTTCAACATTCAGTTTATAGCCCAGGCCTTATTTCACGTACATCACGTGGTTTGTTTGGGATATAAATGTTCCCCACATAGTTTGTTTGCAATCAGTCATTGGAAGAATGTGTAGTGCATGAGCGCAGAAAGAGAAACTAAATGGAAACAAAGATTAAATTGACTAATCTACATTCACTGTGAAAGATGAAGTAAAAGATGTAACAGTCTTGGGGTTCATTAAATAACAAACTAGTGAATGAGAAAGGAATAAGACTTTAATAAAACAAACTGGAGAGCTTGTGCAGTGAGCTCTTGCACACAGACATGTGGTGTTCCCACATTGTGGAAGCATGATTTCCCCTCTGTGATGTCTGAAGTTTTGGCAACAGCTGGTTTTGATGCATCCAGAGGAATTATCATCATTGAGCCTGGACATTTGTTTGGATCCCTGGAATTTAAAGGGCCAAGGATTAAACTGCCATACATTACTTTGGTGATAATTATCTCTACAGGATTCCAGAACTGGAAACAACATGGAATGATTCATGTTGTCCATATTTAATTTAACAGCTCACTTTATGAAAGAGAAATGTCCTCAAAAACAATAAGCATATTTTCATGGCTGTCTTCTGATTATGTCTTTTTTGGATCACAAATGTGATTAGTATGATGCTTAATCCATTTCATTATCGCATAAACCACCTTTCCTTTGAATGTCTCTAGGATCTCAATAGCTGGTTGGAAGAAGGTCCCAGCAGTCCTTTCCTGTGTATCTGTGCAACTGCAGACTGAAATACACAAACCAAATGTACAAATGTACAGTGGTGTATGTGAAAGTCAAGTAAATACAATATACTCAATATCACTCATAGACCAACATTTTGAATCCTGGTGGCCTAACTCCCAGGATCAGGCCTCAACAGCAACAAGAATTCCCTGAGATAGAGTTGTAAACATAGTCAATTCCAGAAATTTCATACTTGGGTGCCTAAAGTTAGACTTCTAAAATCCATATTTAGGCATCTAAATAAAAGCCTGATTTTTAAAGGATGCTGGACACCAGTAGCTCCCATCAGGCCACATTTATTTAGACATCTGTCAACTGAGGAGCCTATGTACTTGCCCCATGTACTTTTTCTTATATTTGGCAAAATACCTTTTTTAGATCAGTTGAATAAGTTTATGCTGAATACGTTGAAGATATTTTCTTAAGTATTATTAATAATAATAATCTGTCTAATAGTTATATATTAAAACTTTATAATCATTTTAATGTCCAACATGACAAAAACATTTCACTAGGTTTGTCCATTTTAAACAGCTTAAAGTTGGAACACTGCTAAAGATGAATTTGGACATAAAACATATTCCTCTAATTCTCAAGTCTATTGTCCAGTTAACTGTTTGCTTCTGCTTTGGACCGTAGAATTAATCTGCACTGGTTTGAATATTTGGTGATGAAATGCCAGAAATATTACAAGAAGCTACTCTCATTATGTGCCAACATTTCTACACTGTTGTATGCTGCAAAGGTAAGTTTCCAGATGCTGAATATAACTGACTCCTCTTTAGGTCAGGTTATTAAATCTCCTCCGCCATTTTTCCTTCCCTGGACAGCATTGGCTTTGGATTACATCAGTATGCTTCACTATATATGATGATATATCACATGAATACATCATTAAAGTGACAGCTTGTTCTGATGATGAATTATCAGTGTACATTATGTATTTCTCACAAAAAGCTGCAGTCTGGAGAAAAGCAAATCCAGGAGTGGATTAGCTAGAGATGAAAAGCATATGCTAAGGTGCTTTTATAGTACCAAATGCTAGGGACCATGTAGATATAGATGCTGCAATAATACCAATATGCTGTAATTTGCTGTTACGTGCATCTGTGCACCTAGAGGACACAGAATCCTGTGGCACCTTATAGACTAACAGACGTTTTGCAGCATGAGCTTTTGTGGGTGAATACCCACTTCGTCGGATCCGACGAAGTGGGTATTCACCCACGAAAGCTCATGCTGCAAAACGTCTGTTAGTCTATAAGGTACCACAGGATTCTTTGCTGCTCTTACAGATCCAGACTAACACGGCTACCCCTCTGATACTAGAGGACACAGATATCTTTTAAAGTCATAAGATTTTGCCAATAATGTTGCCAGTCTTATTTGTTCTGTGGTGTTTGTCCAGTCAAAGTGAAAAGGAAGAAACGACTCTAAGGGTATGTCTGCACTGCCATTAGACACCTGCAGCTGCACCATGCCAACTGAATCAGGCTCACAGGGGTTGGGCTTAAGGGGCTGTTTAATTGCGGTATAGCCATTTGGGTTCAGGCTGGAGCCTGCACCCCAACCTGGAACATCTACCCCACAGTTAAACAACCCCTTAGCTCGAGCCCCGCAAGCCCAAATCACCTGGCACAAGTTAGCCATGGGTGTCTAATTGCAATGTAGACATACCCTCAGAGCAAACGTCACCTTCTTTCCTGTTAGAAATAATAATAATACTACCCAACTCTTTTATATAGTGCTTTTCACAGCACTTTACGTGGTAGCTCAGTATCATTATCCACATTTTACAGAGTGGGAACTGTGGCACAGACGGGAAATGATTTACCTAAGCACCTAGCGAGCTCATAGCAGACCTGGGAATAGAACCCAGGTTCTTTATCAGTAAATTTTTCTCCAGACATTGTTGCCAAAGAGATTTTTTATTCTGGGTTGAAAGAAGTGACCCACTGCCTCTCTCCTTCTGTCGTTGTGGGGTTTTGGAATCCATACTGAGCATAGACTTATTAGCCATAACCCTGCCACTTCCCAGTCTGCCCATAGTGCCCTTCTCTGCATTCCTATATTGGGAGCCATTTCAGAGCAGTTCTCTACATCACACAGGAAGTTGCTGACTACCCTATGCAGGCTGTATATATCTTGCCCTCTACTCCCACACATACGTTGATATGTAGTGTTTCCAATGCATTTTGGGCTTTGTCTTATGGAAAGTAGGGAATTTGGCCCTTAGTTGACACAGATGTGAGGGCTACCTTCTTACTTGCCCTCACTGAAATACCATCTGGATACCCCTTGCCCCACTGAGATGTAACATTGCTGAAGCAATTCAAGTGATCATACAGTGCCTCTTGTTGATCAGTGCAAAGTACTGCAGTGAAGTTCAGGTGGGACATTTGTATTTGCTGCAGGAGATACTGTGTGTAGTTGAGATGAGTTTGCATGGCATGTAAGAAGTGGAAAAGTGGGGGAGGGTGTTGCTTAACAAATGTGACATTGAACTGTAGAAGATGGAAGACCACCTTTAAACTTAGTTTGATTAAAAATGGTTAAAAATGGTTCTAACTAATCAGGCTCTCAGGGTACATCTACACAGCAAGCAGCAGCCTGTGGCAGCTAGGCTCAGAGGCCAGGTTGACAGACTCGAGCAGTTTCATAAGCACAATTTTTCTCTCCAAGTTTTTAAACTTAGAAATATGTGGAGTGTAAAATCTGGTTTGGCTGGAGGACCTGGGAGAGGTGTAAGAGTAGGCAGAGGTAGACCTGTTAAGGTGGGGGTTGGGACAAACCTTGTTGAAGCAGGTGGGCATAACAGCCACTTCGCGTCCAGGATAAATGAAAAAGCAGTTATGCTCCTTTATGGAATAGAGAGCCGAAACAATAGGAGCCACTGGTCATTCGTTTTTAACAAATTAAATAGGTATTAACAAAAGCAGAGAGTTTTAAGTGGCCTGACTAAAACTCCTTTCCCTTCTTAAGAGCTTATACTTAGTGAAAACTCAGACTCTGCGGGTACGTCTGCACACAACCTGTGGCAGCGAGGCTCAGAGGCCAGGTCAGCAGACTCAAACAGGGGCAGTAGGTATCGTAGACCCAGCCTGTGGTCCTGCTCATGCTCTGCCCACCCACCCTGAAGCCGGGAGAGGCTCAACTCCAGCCATGGCTGCAGTTTGGCCGGTGGCCAGGAGCTGGGCCAGCCGGTGCGGCCCGGGGCGGCTAGGGCCAGCAAGTGGGGGTCGGGCTAACTTGGGTGGCTTGGGCTGGCCAGCCAGCATGCCCATCAGCATGGCCTAGGATGACTCAGGGGTTGAGGTGGCTCAGGCTGACACGGAGCGGGCTGGGACAGCTGGGTCAGGCTGGCCAGCACAACTCAGGCCATGGGACTCAGGGTTCCGGCTATGGTGGGGGGGAGGGTCTTGGGTGGAAGGGGCGGAGCCAGTGGGCTAGCCTCCCGAAAGGTGTGGGGTTCACCCACCGCCAGTGGACTGAAGCTTGCAGGGCTTGGACTACCTGCTGAAACTAGCTGTGTAGACTCGGGCTGGAGTTCAAACTCTGAAGCCAAGCCACAGTATCTACTGAGCTATTTTTAGTGCAGTAGCTGGAGACCCACTAATAAACAAAAACTTTTCAGGCCTTCATACATCATAGAAAAGCAGAAAAAGGGCACAAAATCAATTTTTAAAAAATCTTTTATATCTCACCTTTAAAAGTGACTTCTGTGTTTGTATAAAACACAATGATTAAACAGGAACAATAATAATTTTCATTCCTCTGGCACCGACTATACAGAGATCTCAGAGCACTTTACAAATGTTAACAAATTAGATGAGGTACATAAGTATTATTATCCCCATTTTACAGATGAGGAAGCTGAAACACTGAGATGTAAAGTGCTTTAACCAAGGTCATAGAGGAGGCCTCTGGCAGAGCTGAAGAACCCACATCTGCTGACTCCCACTCCTGGGCCCTAACCACAAAACCATCTTTCTCATTCATACTATTTACTGTGAAACACAAGCATGTAAATCAGATGTATGCAAATAAGAAATTATTGTGTAGAAAACAAAAGTGACAGTAAAAAAATCTCTAAATAACCCAGATGACTCATCCCAAGGAACTCTTCCTATGTGTACATTTAAGCATGTGCTTAAGGATTTACATAGGAATGGAGCCTAAACTTCTTTCTGTATCAAATTGCAACACTTTTAACAAGACTCTGGTAACCTTTTTATCAACTACACTGAAAAAAAGGAACAATCTAGAGGAGTTTACACGTCTAATCAACTTCTTGCCAGACTAACTGAAGAATTCTTTGGTTAAAAGGAAACTGTAATGTTAAAAGTAATATGTAAATAAATAACCGGTGCCTGCTGTATGTTACTAATAAATTCTTGGACTATTAAACTGGTGGCATTTAAAAGTCTAATTTGTTTCACTATTTTTGCTCTTTATTTTTTCATTTCTCAGCTTGGGCAATGAAAATAAAGTATTAGTTTCACTTTCTGATTTTCTTGCAGTGGAACAATGCTGCAGTGCTGGAGACCCGTTTGTTTAAAAAAGCAGCTCAGATTGGAATTTAAAGAAAAATCATAGAAACGTTTCTACAAGTTTTAGTTTTACAATGCATAAACTGGGGGCTAAATCTGATGAAGCAGTATGTATTTAGTGAACATCTATTATGGTCCATTTTTAATCTAGCAAGTAAACTGTATAGTTTTATATTCTTTGTATCCATTTGCCTACTGTTTCACTCTTACTTCTACGCAGATCTGAGGACTGCAATAAATAGAATTTTTTTAAAAAAAATCTTCAGTACCTGCTTGTGGCAGAAATATAATATGAAAATTGGAGCCTTATTTTTAACCTGTGGGAAAGCTGTAACCTCTCCGCTCAAAAGGTGTATTGATACTTTTCTACCACGGGTTAAGCACTCCCTCCCACCACCACCAAATTCAAAATCGTTTCAAATGCTTCCAAGACCAGCAGTTTAATGCTTTTCACTGGGAGGATGCCTGCCAAAACCGAACCACAGTCTAATTCCCTAGACGACGTCTCATATCTCCCCCTCTGTTTCAGCAGCATTTAGCTGCCAGCCTTCTCCTCCGCAGGGAGATGGCTGCTACTTTGCTGTGACCAGTGGGGCTGCCTGCCATCTTTTAGGCGTGCGCTCAAGAGGAGCCAGAACGGAGGAATGTGGTTCAGTCAAGGTGGCTGCTGCAGCGGCGCTTGCTGCCCTGCCAATCCTGACGCGCCACTAAAGCGTGTCAGACTCAGCAGCCACAGTCTCTAAAGCAGGGGAGGCGCTTCCCCGCCTGGAGCGGCCGGAGAGGTCAGTCCTGGGGAGCGAATGCAGCATCTGGCCGCTAGAGGGTGCGGGTTGGAAAGTAAATGCCACATAGTAACCTCTCTAAATTGTCAAACACTGTAATTGTTAAAGGGCTGGAGACTGATCGCTCAGGTAACGTGAGCCCTGGACTTTTCTCTTATTTTCAGTGCCTTTGCAACGATTGTCATTTGTTAAGTTTGAAGCCTGTTTTGGATTTTTGTTTTGCTTGTTTTTTTTTTCTTGTTTGTTTGTTCCTCCCCCACCCCCATAGCTTTTGGCTGCTCCTTTCCGTTTAGATCCTTGTTACAGGCGACTCCAGTGCGACTAACTTCAAATGAATAAGCAAAGCAACCTTCTCCTGTTTCTCATGGTCAACCATTGACCAAACAAACTTAATCAAGATTGAAGTAATCGAGTAAACAACAGCAACAACACTGTAAGTTCAGTGAGCCCTCAAGCCAGTTTTATTAATGTGGAACAACGTTCTGTGCATTTGTGGCTCACACCAAAAATGGTATTAAAGGTATTAAAGAACTGCAGTATTTAGCTGAGGTGTGCGGAGGCTGTTCCTTTTTAATCCCGCAGATAATCCAGTTATTCTGGTTTAGAATTAGTTTTGACTGAACTATACAGTGTTTTTTTTAAATTACCTTTGTTACTATAAAAAAAGGCAATTTGAGAGGAAACTTTTTAAATAACATTTTTCAATGAGTTTTAAAATAACTTGTTTTAATCTGTTAAACTAAATATAGCAGGAAAATATATTTTTCTTATCGCGGTTTTATAATACTTTAGTCAAACTGATCAGTAAAACACAGATTTTAAAATATCAGCAATGAATAGATGGGTCCACATAAAAAGAGCCTAAATCTTGTCATTTTTTCTTTGACCTGATGTATTGTAGAATGTGTCTCATTTATTACTTTAATTATCTTCACTACCATGGTGTTATCCATCCTGTAGTTTCTCATTAAAAATAAAAGCTATTGTTTATTTTGCAAACAGGAAGTGCAACTTTTTTTTTAAAATATGAAGATGTAATTGGTAATAATCATGGCCTTCAATGCTCACTTGGAATATATATGTAATCACAAATTCTTTCCTGTGAATGTGAGTAAAAGTCTGGTTTCTATTTCACAGCTTTATTTAACTGAACTATTTCTTGTACTGTTGAATTTTATATAAACCATAATGATTATTGAATAATGAAGAAAAGAGGTTTCTGACAGCATTGTTGTAGACATATATTTAAAGAAGTAATGTGATGGTGGGATCTCCGATGGACAGGAAGGGCTGATTGACCTTGGACCCCTTCTGAATGCAGCATTGCTCAGTAAGAAGCAGTTAGCAGTTGTCTTTTCATAGTTACACAGTGTATAGGCCCACTGGAGTAACACTTCTGGAACAGTTTGGTATATTTTAAGTCTAGAGTAAGATTTACAACCTATGAGATTCACTCAACATCCACAACTGGTGCCTTTGGCTGAATATGAAGGGAAAAAAAGCAGCTTTAACCTTCTTACTTTTAATCTAATGTGCTTCCAGATGAAACTGTTTTTCACTTCCTTGTTGCTTTGCCTTGACAGGCCTAAAAAGGAACCTGAACACTTGCCCATTGAGCTTTTGTTTGATTATTGAAAATAACATTGTTGAATTGCTACTTGAAACAATAATGAAATATATTTCTCATTAAATATATTTTAAAGGAGCCTGTTCGGTGTTGATGTGAGGACTCCCCGGGAAAGAAAACATATTTTCTTGCAAATTCAGTGCTATATACAGAAGAGTTTTTTCACATGATTTATAGTAGCCACCTTCTAATGCAACAGATTTTTGCTCTACTGTCTGCTAAAAATTCCCCTTTTCTAAATGTGCCTTAGGTATCTCTTTCTTATTTAAATGAATAAGAACTGATTTAGTTTTTCCAGTCCCACAATATATCATTTAGAAAAAGGCATTCTGGAAAATGGAATTTATATCACTTGAAATTAAACTAAAATAATAAATTCACATTTCTAAAGGCACTTTTGCTCATTTGGAATCAGACACCTCATTTGGGATTAATTGTAAAGCAGTTTTTACTGTATCTTTTATGCATGATGAAGTATTTTGCATTGTGTATTAGTGAGGCATTTGAAGTCTCACACATAATTTGTTGAAATTTCACTCATTCACTTACAATTTGACATTCTTGCAGGCTGCAACTCTGTAAGAGCAAGGTTTTGAGTTATAAAAATGTACTGATTGACAGGTGCTGTAGGAAAGCAAATTTAAGGTTGCAGTTAACCCTTTAAATGGATACAAGTGACTTGCTATACTTGTCAGCATTTGAATGCAATTCAGACAGCCTTTAAACACCACTGTAATATGTTTGAGCTAGGATATCTTTTTTAGAGTCGCTGTATGGGAACATTTTATTGAGCTTTAAAAAAACAAAGACTGTTTCTTTTCATCCCATATTTACATAGGGACAGTCAACACATATGGATTAGGAGTAAATAATGGTGTAAATTATCTTCCTAAGGAACAATTTGGGCCAGGAAAATTCTTTAACATGTCTAAATAATCAAGCAGTAGCCTAGTGAGGATGATATAATTATGCCCTAGAGGAAAGGTTGGGGCAGAAGGGGAACATCCTTAATCTAGGCTATTAACATATTATTGCATATGGAGTATTCATCCTCCTGGAACCCAGGTTAGGGAAGAGAGGGTGACTCCCCGCTTTCAAGGTGCTATGGATCTGATTTTCCTGTAGCACAGAGGGACTACGCACTGACCCTTTAACATGTTGTTGAATGTGGTGGTGTGAGGGCAGAGCGGAGACCCCTGGACTCTTATGTTACTGATGTGGTACTGTGGGGGCAGAGAGGAGACCCCCTACCAGGCCGCGCCGTGAGCGGCAGTAGCCGTCGTAGTGTCTTACTGACATGTTCTTCTCCAATAATCACCCTGAACTGTAGCCAATTGTTGCAGGATTCGGCCGTGGAACGTTCCCGGGAGGGAAGCATTGTGACGTCAGCGCACCTACTAATCCTCCCAATTGAGGGGGAGCCTGGAGCCATGAGGTCATCGCAGCGGCCAGTGTAGCCATCCGGGCGGCGGCAGCGGCAGCGGCAGCGGGGGAGGGGAGAGCAGAGAGCGGAGCAGAACGGGCAGCGGGCCCAGGCGAGGCCGACTGGGAGCCTGCCGCCGCGCTCCAGCTGCACTGAGGCGGACGCCGAGCTCCTGCAAGCATGGAGGAGGCTGAGGCTGAGGCGAAGGAGCTGCAGGTCGGCTCCTGGCTACCCGTGCTGGTGGAGCAGATGGTGAACGACACGTTGGTGGTCACCTTGAGCTGCGGGGAGAGGCGCTTCACTGGGATCCTCCTAGACTGCACTAAAAAGTAGGAGCCCTCAATGCTTTGATTGTTACCCAAAATATTTCCAAGGGTGATGATTGCAACTGTGAAGTTTTTCTCTAGAGTATGGCCTGCTGCTGCACAGAGAGATCAGAGCAGCTGGGGAGGAGGAGGGATTAGGCCATAATCAGATTAAAGAGTTAAGGTTGCATTGCACATTGCAGGTGGGGGAGGGGAGGAAAGGGGGGGGGGTTCTTCTGCAAAAGCAAGCTCTGGATTTGGTTTCATTTTCTTTTCAAAAATCCAGTTTGGAAGGAGACTTTCAGAGGGTTGTTATCCAGTTACACTGCAAAATAAATCTGAAAATACTTCTCAGTGACCATTTTAGAGGCTTTGAAAAGAAGAAAAACCTACTGTGAAAATATTTTAAAGTAACTCTTTTTATGGGCATAGGTTACTAGAAAAAGTGTGGCCCCCATCAAGCAGGGAAATTGATTACATCTGTGTTGCAGAGGCTGTTTGTAGAGTTAACATTTTGTTTTGGAGCAGAAACTGCACGTTTGTCAAGAAAAAGGTTTGGTTGAATAAAAATATTAGAACTTGACAAAGTTCTTAATGATGTTACGACTGTGCAGTAAGTCTGGGCGTGCTGGGTAGTGGTATGATACGCTTATGATGTCAGATACTGCCATAATTATAGACTTTCTTTCTTTGTTCAGGAATACCATATGCTTCAACAGCTTTATCTTCTGGGGAAACTGACCAGTTACTTTTAATAATGCAGAAATAAAAAGGGTATGGGAATATTAGTCATAGGTTTTCTAGAACACTATACAAAAAGGATCAGTTAAGTAAAACACTTTATTTGCCATGTATTTGGAGCTAATAGACTCACTAAAAATTTAGTGTGGTAGCAAGACTTTGATTAATATATAAGCATACAGTGGTGGAATACTTTTTATGTGTATCAAGTTAACATGTGCTCTGCATTTGCCATGTAATCGCAAAACTGTAACAAATGATCTGTTAGACATAATGAAATGTGTAATAGGCATTCAGATCGCTGGTTAGCTGATTCTTATTTATTGTTAGTGAAGGGTTTTTTAACCAAGTTAGAAATCAATTTAATCACACACAAATATAAAGGTTTGTTATTTTTAAAGTTTGGCTAAAACACAGCATATATGCCAATTATCTATATTATGTCTTTATTTAATCCTCTGGTGTAAAGTCCCTGGAATACATTACTGCAAGATAATGGGATCCTTCTACTAGATGAGTGGTTTGAGAAGAGAAAGTGGAGGCATTAATAAAACATATATCTTGGCTTTCCTTTAGTGTTTTATTTTCCGAGTGGGCCCTATTAAATGTCTCCTGCTTTTTGAAGGCCTCAGTTTTTTCCTTAATACATTCTTAGACTTTTTGCTACAGGCTTTCCCCCTCCTCACCCCCACCCAGCAGTGCAAAACCATTATCCTTTGACAATTATCCTACTGGTATTATCTCTTAATTAGATGTGCCAGAAAACATTAATACTAACGTCATGTGAGTTAACATATGGCTTCATGTTCATTTTATCCATCTATCTCATTGTCTACAGTATGGGAAAGCGCTCAACTCAAACATTTTAAACCAAGATGCAGCTAAATGGGTGTTCACATGTTTTCCTTCTCATTGTCCAAGTAGCCTGCTAGCATTACTAATATCCCATCTCCCTAGCAATCCTTGCATTATGTAGTCAGCCATTGGGGAAGGACTGCAGCTTTATTGATTTCTCTCTGTCACTGAAGACTCTGAAGCCAATAATGTAGGTTCAGTTCCAACATTTGAAGCTTTCCATTCTGGAATTTCTACAGAAGCTGGCCCTATTAAAATGCCGATGTCTTTCAGTTTTTGTTGCTCATCTTAAATCCTCAGGGTGGTGTTTTTGGGGTTTGTTTCTTTGGTGTTTTGTTTTATTTATTTATTGGATGGCCTTCTGATGTTCTTCTCTTATTTAATTTTGGTTGTGGATTCTACTGCAGCAGCAGGCCACGTCTTCTGCCACAGTGCCATCATGAATGTATCGTACCCACCCTGAAGTGGTCAAGACCTTGATAGTAGTTGCCCCTGAAACTTAAATACTAATTTTATTGAGAGTAGGGGTCATGTTCCTATATAGCATGCTTTATTTCATTACAATGAGCTTAAAGAATTGTAAGACCATTAATAATAAAATATCCTTTCAGACAGTAATGCTTATTGTACAATTAACTTTAAAACTTAAAGAAATAAAATAAAAAAACACAGGGGCGGGATTTCATTTCTATTTGTTCATTTGTATTTACATTCTGACCTAGGGCAGACTGTTGATTATACATTTATTGAGTAGTCATTTTCACTCTGGCAAAATTTGCCAGTGACTCCCTGGACAAGGGACATGTGAAATGAGACTTTTAATTCTTTCATTTTTACAAAATGCTTGAATAGTTATCACTTCCCCAGACCACTTCAGATTTTCCATAATCTTTGGGGACAGATTTGCAAATGTATTTTGGTGCTTTGACATGCAGGTAGGAATTTTTAAATTCCAAAATGGATTAGGTGTCTAACTCCTATTGTTTTTAATGCCTGCTATGCACCTAACCCATTTAAAACACTTTAAAAAATCCCACTAGACACATATTTGCATTTTTGGGCACTTAAATGTCTTTTAAAAAATATGACCCTCAGGGTCCTAAATCACTTCTGAAAATTGGACTTATGCTTCTAAGTCGCTTTGGCACTCTTCACAATTTTACTTGCCTATCCCTCTTTTTTTTTTTTTCCTTAATCTTTTGTGATGATTTTCCTCTTCAGTGGGAACAATACGCTGCTCCTCTATTTCTAATGTGCCTCTTTTGAGGCACTTAAGCTAGGTGTATGCTACAAAATTTTGTTGGCATAGCTATGTCAGGTATGTGGGGGGAAAACCCACACTCCCTAACCAACATAGTTGTGATTGTCAACCCCCCAGCGTAAATGCTTCTGTTGGTATAGTTAATGTCATTCGGGGAGGTGTTTTTACTATGTCTGCAGAAAAAACATTCTATGGCGTATGCTTTGCATACACTGGGCTATGCCAGTATAGCTGTATCAGCAAAGGCTGTGTAATGTAGATGAGCCCTTAGGATACTTTCAGAATTCCCCTCTGCCAATTCGAAGTTTAAGTCAGTGGAATGTTAATGTATGTTCACACTATCCCCAGTCCACAAGTTCCTGGCAAAATCAGTTACCTTAAAAATAATCTGAATTTGTGGAGCCCTCTGTTAAAGAGGGTAAAACCCTCCAATTATCTGACAAATCAGATGCCCACATCCTGATGATATTTAACTATATAATCACATAGCAAAAATGGATATATTAAAGCCTCTTTCTGATAGGGAGAGGGATAAGGAATCCAAAATGGATTTAAGGCAAAAAATTGGGTTCTCTTTCCTGATTATATGTAACCAGTGTTAATTAGAAATAAGGTAACATGGACCAAAAAAAGCATTTCTTGTAGAACTCTTTCCATGTCTTTTTGTGGTGATTGGTCCCATCTTGGTGTTTACCTGCTATCACAAAGCTAAGCAGAGGTACTTCTGATGTCCATCTTTAGTCTCTTTAAAAACAGAAATACTGCTGAAGATCTTTGAGAAGACTCTTGTGATGTTCCGTTGATTCAATAATTTTGGCTATGCTTCAGCTGTCTTGCAAAGAGATTTAGTAAAACAATTGGGAGCCTGACCTTTCCTTTAAGTGAGGTTGTATTAAGGGCTGGAAGATAGTGGGTTTTTTTTTGTTTTTTGTTTTTTTTTCCCCTTCCAGCATCTAGTAGGGATGAGAAACTTTTAATCACTCTAGCTGGAGGTTGATATGGAAGAGGGAATCCCTGAGCTATGTACAGTACTTGGCTACAGTACATGGCAGCTAGACCTTTTCAACAGGGTTTGGATCATGGATCTTGTTGGTTAGTGAGTCTCCCTTCTTGCAGGCCCCGGCCTAATATTCCAGTCAGTCTACCTAGCTATAAGCCTATGAATATTGTGCCATATACTGGAGTATCTAGGTACCAGTGGGGCTAGTTCTCTTACCCTTATTTAGGTGCTGACATTGCAATAATCTATACAGGTAGACCCACTGGGCTCCACATGGATGTAAGGGTTCTCTTGTGTGGACCAGACTGGAGAACTGGGGCCCTACTACTGTGAAAACTTTGGCCAAGATTTTCAAGGGTGACTTGTGGAGATCTCATTTCTGAGTGCCAGTTTAGACAGCTTAAAGAGGCTGGGCTCTCAGTAACTTCTGAAAATCAAGCTGCTTTACAGTCTCTCAGTTTAGGCACCCAAAATCACTAGTTGCCCAAGAACTTTAAGGTCAAGCTTCTCACGGTAGCTTTCAATAGCACAAAATAATGGACACTAATCTTGCTTATCTGTTGATTTGGCTACTGAAATTAAAGCTAGAACATGCCAGTGAAGACTGCACTTATTCTGTTGCAGTGGAAGATGGATCTATTTACAAAGCAGTTGCCTAATGTAACACTGAAGTACTAGATTTTGCTTCCATAAGAAAAGTTCAAACTCCAAGCAATACTGTTGGCCCCACAAAAAGCAAGACAATTCTTACTACTGTAAAGCCACTTAATGTCTTGTCGAGAACAAGGGGCTAGAGCAAGACTGCATCTGAAACCCTTTACCTATTGTGTCTCTATGGCCAAAGCTTGAAAAAGAAACTTGCTTGGAAACTTTCTTGGGCAAATGCCACTGAGTTCTGCAGAACCTAAACTTTTTTTTTTTTTTTTTTTTTTTTGGTATGAAGTTTCTAATGCTTAGATTCCTGTGCTGATTAAGCCTCGACTGGAGTACTGTGTCAAGTTCTGGGTGCCACGTTTTGGGAAACATATGGACAAATTGAAGAGAGTTTAGAGAAGAGCAACAAAAATCATTAAAGGTCTAGAAAACATGACTATGAAGGAAGAATGAAAAAATTGGCTTTGTTTAGTTTGGAGAAGAGAAGACTGAGAGAGGATATGAGAGGATATGAGAGTTTTCAAGTACATAAAAGGTTGTTAGGAGGAGGAGGGAGAAAAATTGTTGTCCTTAACCTCTGAGGATAGGACAAGAAGCAATGGGCTTTAAATTGCAGCAAGGGAGGCTTAGGTTGGACATTAGGAAAAACTTCCTAACTGTCAGGGTGGTTAAGCACTAGAATAAATTGCCTAGGGAGGCTGTGGAATCTCCATCATTGAAGATTTTTAAGAGCAGGTTGGACAAACACCTGTCAGGGATGGTCTAGATAATACTTAGACCTGCCTTGAGTGCAGGGGACTGGACTAGATGACCTCTTGAGGTCCCTTCCAGTTCTGAGAGTCTATTATTCTATGATTTAGCCCTATCAGGTAGGTAGGTCTTTTCTGCTACTGCTTAGAGCTTTAATAAAGAACAGCAGAGTGAAAGCTGGCCAGAGTCCTGTCAAACTTTGTGCTACTACTCAGAAGCCTGCTGGTAGCAGTGAAACTGACAAGATTCAAGCAGTTCCATGTTGCTGTTTGGGACAGTTGAGCAACAGGAGCTATTCTTCCAGACGAAAGTTTGGAGTGGGGTGAGGGTGGGGTGGAGAGATGATGGGAATAGAGTAGATGCCACTGCCAAAAGTTAGAGGAAAGGGAGAAAAAGAGATCTCACCCCACCTTGTATCAGCCAAGAAATGTTGCATTCGTTTGTCTCCTCTAGTAATTAGAGGGGTTCTTTTTGTGGTGGAGATGGTAGGTTAGCACTCCACATTTATCAGAAATCTACTATCTGGAGGCTGAGATTAAAGCTAAAGCCTCCCAGCTGGGTCCAGGACAGAACCCTGCTAGCAATCCTACCACCCTTGCCTTTCCCAGCATTGGAGGGGTGGGCAAGGAGTGTGTGTGTTTCTCCTCAGTGTATTGCCTCTGGAGAGTAAAGGCCTGCATCTCATGTCTTTGGCTAATAAACATCATCCTTTGGGGATGGGTGTGGGGGGAAGAGGGAGATTGATGGAATATGAAAGAAACATAGTTCTGGGAGGGAGAAGTGAGGGGCAGTGAAAACAACATGGAGAAAAGAGACCTCATGATCTATTGTAGGATAAAACGAGAAAGGGAAAGGTATTTTTAAAAATTGAAAAATCTAGGGAGGTGTAGTATGGTTTTATTGGGGGGGGGGGAAAGAAGGTGCTAAGGTGAAAGCTGACTGTTAGTGCTATAACTAAATACAGTACAGAACTGTTTTTATTTCTTTCAAGATGTGGTGTGTGGCTTTGGGAAGTGTGGTGGCACAGGAATCTTTCACCCTGGCTAGCCCAGGGGTCGACAAACCCTGGTGAGCCGCGTGCCAGAGGAAGCACCCTGGCAGGCCGGGCCATTTGTTTACCTGCTGCGTTGGCAGGTTTGGCCGATCGCAGCTCCCAGTGGCCGCGGTTCACTGTCCCAGGCCAATGGGGGCAGTGGGAAGTGGCGTGTGCAAGGGATGTGCTGGTCTTGGCTTCCCGCCACCCCTATTGGCCTGGGACGGTGAACTGCGGCCATGGTAGCCGCGATCGGCTGAACCTGCCGACGCGGCAGGTAAACAAACTGGCCTGGCCCGCCAGGGTGCTTACCCTGGCGAGCTGCGTGCCAGAGGTTGCTGACCCCTGGCTTAGCCATTGGGCTAGGAGGATTTACCCAGACACCTTTCTTTTTCTAAGCCTTGCGTGTGGCCATCAGCATCATAGGAATTTGCACATACAATCCACATTTTTCTGACAGTGAAGGAACAGATGTTTCTCTTCAAAGGAAAATACCGTTTCAAGCTCACATTTTCTGGACCTAAGCTGATGTAGGAAGCATGAGCTGCTGCTTCTTCCTCCACCCTCTAACCATACACCCCCTTTATCCTTTAACTCGTGCACAGAGGGGAGGGCATAAAAACAAAACAAAAAATGGTAATCGTATATAGCTATAGAATAATCTTCCAAGACATGCCTGTGCTTGCCTGCATATGGGGACACGTTTTTAAACGACATGCAGTCAGACTTTACTGGGACTGACTATAACGCTTATCAGTTCAAAACACTGATTTCTGTGTGGATTTTGGTTTGTCATCTTGAGTGTAATAAATGGTGAAACCCAAGTTCACATCCTAGCTTAGAATTTACATTAAGGAAGGACTATAACCTGGTTGACTGCATTTACAATGTTCTTGCTAGCAAGACTGGCCAATTTTGATGTAATCTAAATTATAAAGAGCTGAATCTTAATTATGTGTGGGTTTAAACATTTCCAAAACAGAGGATGGTGTTGCCTGTCTCCAGGGAGAGAGGGGATTGAGGAAATTATAGTTCCATTTTGGCTGTGCATGTCCCAGAAGGCTAAGACTAAAAACTGAGACTGAATTCATGTCCTGTAGTACATGCTGGTGCCTATAATACCCAGACACTTTCACATGCCCTTAAGCTCAAGAAGATGAAAATGCAGAGTTTGTTACTGAGCAGATTTGAATATGCTGTATCAAGAATGACATGTGCAGATATATAAAATGTTAAGTAATCGTGCAGGTCAGGAGCAAAAACTAGGTTTAGCTAAGTTTGTGTTACTGTGTAAGACTTTCCTAAAAACTGAAGTGTGGTAATGGAAGTATGTTTCATGAAATGTACTTAATATTATGTAGTAGGTGATAGGTTTTAATTGTGCAGTTTATTTGACAAGGTCTATGCCAGTCCAGAAATTGTTCAGCTGCAGGCTGATCAGAGAAAAATGTAATTCTGTATGGGGTTGTTTTTAATCGTTCTGCAGCTAAACTTGTCTGGAGTAACTTACATTTGTAGCATAGTTTTCCAAAAGAAATAAGAAGGTATAAAGAAATGGAAGTTCTACTCATTCAGTGCCTCTATTAAATTGCATTGGCCTATTGGTCACATGGCCTTTT
This sequence comes from Mauremys reevesii, assembly GCF_016161935.1. Classification (NCBI taxonomy): domain Eukaryota; kingdom Metazoa; phylum Chordata; order Testudines; family Geoemydidae; genus Mauremys; species Mauremys reevesii. The sequence continues at coordinate 87,818 of NW_024100733.1, forward strand.
TTACATTTGTGATTAAACAGAGGGGAGTAGCGTATGGTGATGAGGGCCATATAAGTATCTAGACAAATGTAAGGACTAGTCACTATGAACTCAGCCTCCCTAGCTCCTTTGGATGAGTGTGAAGTTCTGACCATCTACCCGCCCCATCAAATTGTGGAGTTGGTGGCAAAGGCAACACAATCTTTGGACTTGCCCTCTCATCCCAAAGGTAAAATTGGTAGGGAGATTTGAAAGGAATTTCCCCCCATCCCAAAACTAATTTAAAACTCCCCAACATGAACAAAGCAAATGCAGGCTGACTTTGTGGGCAAAAGCAGCAAAATATGGCACCTCAGGATAAAATAGTCCCGCGGTTGTCTCTTTGGGTTCAGGCCATATACTCCCGTATTGAGTATTACTTGCCCAGTAGTCTGTCCAAAGCTATGCGACACAATAAATACTAGGGGAATTCTGCACCAAAACATAAAAATTCTGCACAAAATACTTCTGCATATTTTATTTGTCAAAATAACACAATTTAATCATGCCAGTTTCAATTATTTTGGTAATTTATATCAAAATCATAGAACTTAAGATCAGAAGGGACCATTATGATCATCTAGTCTGACCTCCCCGCAAAATGCAGGCCACAAAAGCTGACCCACCCACTCTTGAAATAATTCTCTCCCTTGACTCAGCTGTTGCAGTCCCCAAATCCTGGTTTAAAGACTTCAAGTAGCAGGTAATCGTCCAGCAAGCGACCCCTGCCCCATGCTGCGGAGGAAGGCGAAAAACCTCCAGGGCCACTGCCAATCTACCCTGGAGGAAAATTCCTTCCTGACCCCAAATATGGCGATCAGCTGAACCCTGAGCATGCGGGCAAGACTACCTGCCAGCAACTGTCTGTAACAATACAGATGACAAAAAGATTCAGGAAATGTGTTTTTTATTACACAAATAGATTCTTTGCTAGGCCTATAAATACAGAACTCTGAGTAATAATAATTCATTTAAACTACAATATAGAAACTTATTTCCCGCACCCCTCAGAAGCAGTGCAAAGGCTTGGGAGAGTCAGGAGTAACAGAGGAGCTGAGGGAGGGGGAAGTTATTGGTGGGGAGGAGCCTGGGGATGAACTTGGAGGGTTTTTGAGTGTGGGTGGTGGGAGAAGTATGGAACAGGGTGGTTTTTTTGGGCAGGAAGAGATTGCATTCCCTAGCTGACCCCTAGCCTCTCCCAGTCAGTCAGGCACATCTGCCCTATCCTTGTGGGGAGGAATAGCTCAGTGGTTTGAGCATTGGCCTGCTAAACCCAGGGTTGTGAGCTCAATCCTTGAGGGGGCCATTTAGGGATCTGGGGCAAAAATCTGTCTGGGGACTGGTTCTGTTTTGAGCAGGGGGTTGGACTAGAGGATCTCCTGAGGTCCCTTCTAACCCTGATATTCTATGATTCTCATGTGTCCTTGCTACCCCGTGTCCCAATGTGGCCCTGCACCTCCACCGCATTCAGTCCTTTTAAACCCCAGTCTGTGACACACAGACACACACACACCCAGCATCCCCATGTGCCCCACACTGTCCATCCCTCCGTACCCTGTGCCGCCTCACCTGGCCCGGCCCCGTGGGCAGACAAGGAAGAGAAGGGGATGTTGTCTTCACACTATCAGCAGCTGGGGCTGGCCCAGTAGTGGCTGCTCTCTGTTCTGGTGCCACAGTGGCCCCTAGTGGGAGACAGGCACAACTGCAGCACCTTTCCAGGAGAATGTAAAAGCAATTTTCTGCAAGGGAGGAAATGCATGGCACATGAATTCTGCACATATGCAGTAGTGCAGAATTCCCCCACAGGAGTAAATAGAGAAAATTGTTTTCTCTTGAGGGCCTCTATTTCACTGCCATTGCCTTCACCACCAATCTGAAGTTATTTAAGATATAAAGAGTTCAACTTCCACTTGCTTTGTTTTGTGCTATAATCCTCAAACAAATCTTTGGGACGGACATAAGCTCAGTCAGTAGACTAGAAAGATGTTGCCAGTCTGTACTTAGCTCATTTCAATTCAATTATGATTGTGGTGGCAGCTTTATGTAGGCAGATCCAAAACCAAAATGATCATTTTAAACTCCCATCTGGAAACAAACCTGAAAGCCAAGGTAAACTGTGGTGCTACCCCACCTTAAGTTTCCCAAGGCTTTGTGTAGCCTTGCAGAGAGTGGATTGCCAATTCTCTTATCTCAGTATGACACAGCCGGTAACAACTATGAACCTCACTACGCACAAACCCTTTCCCCAAAAGCTGTCTGGGCCACCGCAGCTGCTACCTGAGAGTGGTGGAGCAACCAGGGATCTAAAATAGACCCTGATTTGCAAATCTGAGTAATTAACAGCCCAGGCAGTCCTCAGTCAGAGGCTTGTAGTTTCTCCCAAACCACCAGCATTTTTTGAGGCTGGGCAGGACTGGACTTCAGCCAGTCAAAGGATTGAACTGCTGCATGGGGACTGGCCATATGGCAGCAACGTGACTACTTCTAGAGCTGACATTAGGGACTATCACTTTGCTCTAGGCTCTATAGAAAATTGTAGTAATGAGGCCCCAGCCTGGTTGAGCCTTCTGAGCATTACAACAATATAAATGTTAACTAATTGTCAGATCTACCCTTATTGCAGAGCTATTCCTTGACTGGTTTAAGGAATGGTTAAAGCACAGAGGGTAAGCCCAGGCAGACCGCCATTCATTCATACTAGTTCAGTGATGTCACTAAACTTTTTCAAATCAGGGACCTTTGGGTTGGGTTAATTTCACGCACTCACACTCTCCAGCAATGCAGTCTGGCCATATATCAGTCTCCACCTGCTATAGCTGGCTGACCTTTACCATTAGCATCTTAATTACTCTTATTTAAATGTTTTTTACTTTTACTATGATTGTCAACTTTGGGATGCAGATTAGGGTACTGAGCCTCATCTAATCAGTGCCAAGTTTACTAGTTGTAATCCACAATTCTGATGATTCTCCCCAGAAACTGTTGCCATCCCACTTCTCTGGAGAAGTTTACTGAGTGCTGGGCCATGGTCTACTAAAACTTCATTACTCTTGCAAAACATGCAAAGTCACTGACCTTATAAAGGACTGGGTCATAGTAAATTTACTCATACGGGTTCTGGTGCTTTCAGTGGGGTTGCTCATGTGAGTTAGGCTAGCAGGATCAAGCCTTTAGAGAATCGACAAGGCCTGAACCTGCTTGCTTTAATGACTCTGGTAGTTCTGTTTAAACCCTTGGGCCTACTTGTAAGCGTAAGGTAAACAGAATCCACCTTCTAATGGAGTGGAATGGAGGAAAATTCCTCTATTGCATAGTTTTATTTGGTCAAGCCAGAACTGTTCCACTTAACTGAATAAATAAAGTATCATACAGTTCCGACCAAAGCTGCGTGAATAATAGCACTATATTGGTTTCCATTATAAGCTCCACTAATGCCTCAGGTTCGATGGGCAACTTATGGTTGCTTTATAGCAAATATGTTAGCAGAGTCTGTCACATTAAAACCTTTAATTCTCAGGTTTGACTTTCCTTTTTGTAAAGCTCTCCAAACAAAATAGCTTAGTTTTAAATTGTATTTTGCAGGCAGTTTAGTCCTTTTCCTGTAGACTAAGCTAATTTTCTTCTAATTTGGAAAGTAAATGTCACCTAGACAAGGTATCTAATATAAAAATGGTCAAGATGTCATCATCTCTCTGCAAGTAAATGGAAAGGAAATGTTCTTTCTAGAAAAGGCAAATTAAAACTTTATAGTCATCCAGTTACTAAATTATTTGACCTCTTAAAGAACAAAGAACAGCGATGAGTCGGTACCAGAATTAAGGGCCAATTCCTGCTTTTGTGACTTATGGAAGCAATTTCTTTTTTCCCTGGTGGGTTTTCTCTCACAAATCGGGTAAGAAGAGTTTGGCCTGTAATTAACAATGTCTGCAAAAACAAAAATGAAACCAGTGTAATAAACTGGAGGAGTGTGTGCATGCTGGGTAGTGTTAGGAAGAAGAGGAGCGTCGGTGAATTTATAAGGCTATTCCAGTCTTGGGAAGAAAGCCACCATCTCTCTTCTTTAATATCCGACCTCCACTAACACTCCTCTAGGAAGAAGAGTTTCCCTACTTTGATGTGCAGCTGTCATCTGAAACAGCAGTAGCTTAAAAAGATCTGCAGTGAGGGTGTGAGGTTTACCCTTCCAGCGAAAAGTTCCCCCCTGGGGATATGGTGCTGAGAAAGAGATACAGCAGCCTTACCAGTCAGGTCTGAAGGCACCTACTGGAGGCAAAGCAGGAGATGCTCCTGGGTGATCAGCAGCATGTGCAGTCAAACGGAATAGGCAAGCTGACTGAGTCCAACTCCTCACAGCCAACTATACTCCCACCCCCTTGGATTCTTTGTGCTGCTCTCTGGAAGGGATTGGACATGAGGTTGAGGGAGTTTCCGTACTTCTCAATTATTCTCTGAGCTGGGGATGCCAAATCCTCTTTCTGCTGGCCCGTGTTGGCACCTGCATCACCCTCTTTATGCAGGAGTTGATCGCAAAAGGTAGCAGGAAGGAAAGAGAGCACTAGAGAGAAGATTATATAATCTGAAGGTAAAATGGCCTGTGGAACACGCTCTACATTTCATTTTTGTTAGTTTCTCAGAGCTTAATTTGTAAAACATTTAACATTTATTTAAGAAGTTAGAACACTTGCTTGACAGTGCATGCTCTAGTAACTATATGAGCCTTGCACTGTAACAGGTATATCTCCATACACTGTTGTTGTTTAAAAAAAAAAAATGTATCTCCTAGAACTGGAAGGGACCCTGAAAGGTTGAGTCCAGCCCCCTGCCTTCACTAGCAGGACCAAGTACTTTTTCTTTTTGTTTGTTTTTTTTGCCCCAGATCCCTAAGTGACCCTGTCAAGGATTGAACCCACAACCCTGAATTTAGCAGGGGAGTGCTCAAACCACACAGCTATCCCTCCCCCCAAAGCTACCTGAAAACTTCTTTTCTACTGAAACTTTCCATTGTATTTCTGCCCAGAGGTAGAAAACTACTTTGGAAAAACCTAAGCACAAAATAGCAAGCCTTTATTTATTTATTTTTTTTAATTTTATTTTAGAAATTGTAACTCAAAAGTATCGCCCTTTAACAAGCTGAAACTTTCACTTCTTAAAGAAAAGAACCCTAGCCCTTTATTTTCAGACACTAAGAAAGGGTGTAGTAACAATAGCTTGTTGCAGATCATATTGCTCCCAATGAACATGAATATTAAAATGTTTCAGGTATGTCAGCCAAGTATATGGGGACTGTACTACACTGACCACTCTAATTGCTCTTTGATGGGTTAGTATTATATAATAACCTGAAAGCTGAGGAGGATGTGGGACAAAAGACCGGGAAAGCGGATAAAGAGAAGTCTGGATGTCTTGGGTGGGGAGAGACAGTGTAGCTATGTCTTGGTAAGAGATAATTGTGGGATATGACAAATATCTTGTAGAAACTCATAGGATAAAAATAGCTCATCTAGGTCTTTGTTAGAGAGGATGATCACCATTATAAGGAGACTGTTGCCTGCTTCCAGTCACGTAAGAATGGAAGGTTTTGTCCTTTCTATTAGTAAAGGATCGTTGTTTTAAAGAAGGTCATTGCTGCTAAAACTGATCTTTTAATATAAAGTGCAATAGGGAATCTTCCCCTAAGTCCCAGTGGTGCTGAGAGCCATTGAACCAAACTGTCAGCTCTCTCTATGATGGAAACCACGTTAAGCCAGGGGATGTGGCAGCACCCCTAGTTCCAGCATTTATGCCAAGGCCTGGCTTGTCTCAAAGTACATGGTGAAGTTTAGAGCTTAAAAATATGGCTACACGTTTCATGCTATATTTCTTGTTGGAGTCAAAATATTGGAGAAAAGGGTTGAATTGGAGTTGTTAAAAACGAAATTTTGTGTCTGGGATGTCTTGCTGCTGAAATTTGAACCAGAAAGAACACAGCTTGGCTCTTGTTGAGTTTTCAGGCCCACAGAAAAACCATTGTATTGCTTGTTAAAGGAATACATGTCGTTTCGTATATGGGACCACTGAGACAATAAACATGGAACCTCATGATGGCCTTTTTTTCTTTCTTTAAGAAGTGACTATTTTACAAAGAACTTGCAATTTACTTATTCCTCAGTCTGTCAAGAACAGACTGGGCATTAATAGGTCAGTGGAACATAATGCTCTCCTTGCTTAATAAAACCTAAGCACAAAGTAGAATTTCAGATTGCAAAGAGTCCTGTTAGACTTGTGTGTTCATGGAAAATCTGTCTCCCATTAATCCTTTGCTGCTGTACTGCAAAGAAAGGTGAATTCCCTCTTCTTTGACAGCATTTTTCATACTGAAGCTGTAAACCTTCAGAACGATAAACCGATAGTTTAGTGTGCAAAGCACAGTCCTTGGCACATAATTGTTAACCCTGATCCTGAACAAGCAAGAAAATCCTGAAGGCCAGGCCAAGGAACAGAAATGAACTACTACAGCAAAGAATACTCCACACATGTGGGTGGGGAAAGGGAGGGGAAAATCTACAAAGAGCTGGTGGTGTGATGAAACAGTGTTTCCACTCATTGTCTTGGCTTTCCATTCCCCACAGACATGACACTGGGCCTTGCTTGGCTAAGACTTCAGAGATTAGCACAGATACAATATCTGATCCAGCAACATATCTATTGGTGCATCTGGCTATCACTATTCAGAAGAAACCTATTGAAATAAAATGTTCGTACTTACTTTAGAAAGGGCCCTGTGACATACTCTCTCTCTGTGTGTGTGTGTGTGCACGCGCGCAATAGTGTAATATTCTATGATAAAATTTGGCATTGCATAAATGACATTTTCTGCTTGATTTGGCTAGCTTGGAGAAATAGCAAGTACCATACTTTTTTTTTTGTTTTTTTAAAGAGAAGTAGATGAATAAGGGCTTAGGGTGAACATGCATGCTACTATAAAACCCCATGCTTGAATGTGCAAGTTGGGAAATTACTGATTCAGTGACCTGGATTGCACGTGTGTGTGTGTGGCTCAACTGTTGCATGGTAATCTGAAAACTTAGTCTCAAAAGTCTAGCATACTGAAAGATTTGTTAAGTGTCCCAAAGACTTGCAGCTATACATCATGTTTTTCATGGTATTACTGGCCTGTTGAGTGTGGCTGTCATAGGAGTAAAGTACTTGTTCTGGATTGTCTGAATGGTGCTAGACTAGAAACAAAACATGCACTCACTTCACTAATACGATAAGGCTAAGAATTCAGTGCGCAGGTCACTTTGGACTTTCCACCCAAAAAGTAGATCATACACTCTATACATTTTGAGGTGTCTCTTTCTCAACAGGATAAAATTAGCTGTTTCAAAATGAAGGGAAAATGTTGATTTCTTAGTGCATAGGGCAAATATTCTTTCAGAAAATGGCATTTTTTGTAAGTTTAATTTTTGTCAAAGAAACCTCTTTCAACGGTTCTGATTTGTGTGTGTGTTTTTTTTTTTTCCCCACACTGCTATAGGTCTGGGTTGTTCTGTCTTCCACCACCTTCGTTGCCAAAGCAAGAGGAACCTCCTGCTGCTGCTTGCACTAACTGGGTTCCTGAAGACAGGCAGCCTGTGAAGGGTGAGACTGAGTCACAGTTTTCTAGTGAAAAACCTCCCAAAGGAAACAGTGATGAACAGGTTCCTCCTCTTTTGCCACCTCCATCACCAGGCAATGTTCCTCCTTACCCTCCCTATTTTGAGGGAGCTCCGTTTCCTCCTCCCTTATGGTTAAGACACACATATAACCAATGGGTTCCTCAGCCACCACCAAGGACTATAAAGAGGACAAAAAGACGGTTGTCACGAAATAGAGACCCAGGAAGGCTCATCATGAGCACTATTAGACTGAGGCCCAGGCAAGTGCTCTGTGAAAAATGTAAAAACACTCTGAACCCAGAGGAAGCAAACAAGGCCAGGCAAAATGCCAAAACAAGGAGAAAGCTAAGCATTCAGGACAAGGAGCAAAAAAAGCACAGTGATTCTGATTATGTAGAGAAAAGGAATAAAAGAGAAAGAGGAGGAAGACAAATTTTCTGGGGAATTAGTGCATCGAACTCCAGTTATAAAATATCCTACAGCACGCCACAAGGTAAAGGTGAAGTTGTGAAAATTCCCTCCGGGATTCATGGCTCAGTTAAACCGTTTTGTCCACAGCGGATATTGCAGAATGGAGGGGAGGACCAAGAGGTGAACAGAGACTCTGAACGATATCAGGAAACCAAATGTTTTATGGATAAGTCGGCAAGCAGCCAACTTGCTTCCATTCCAAAACTGAAACTAACTAGGCCTGTGCATTCCAGTGCAGATGTTCCACCTCCAAAAATCAGACTGAAACCTCATCGAATAAATGATGGTCAGAGTGTTTCCATTTATAAAGCAGAACTTATTGATGAGATAAATGTCCTTCAGAGTAGCAGGGAGTCCAATCCTGCTGCATTTTACACTGATGAATCTGCAGATAGAAGTTTAGCAGAGATGTCTTCAGGGAGTTCAGGTGAAGATGATGACTTCAAAAGATTTCCCCAAGGTAAAGATGGACATGATAACTTGGCTTTTCTTATGAATTATCGTAAAAGGAAGGCAGATTCTTCTAGTTTATCAGTGTGTAGCAATGACAGTCTAGATGAATCCAAATCCTCTAGTTCAGAAGTAACATCACCAGAAATGTGTGACTTTTACCTGGTGATGATGCGTCTGTTTCTTCATCTTCAAAAGATGAGCGTAAAATTGTGCCACCATTAACAGTTAGACTACATACACAGAGTGTCTCTAAATGTGTCACTGAAGATGGAAGAACTGTTTCAGTGGGGGATATTGTTTGGGGTAAAATTCATGGTTTTCCATGGTGGCCGGCACGTGTTCTTGACATAAACCTTAGCCAGAAGGAAAATGGAGAACCTTCCTGGCGAGAAGCTAAAGTATCATGGTTTGGTTCTCCAACAACCTCATTCTTATCTGTTTCAAAACTCTCTCCTTTCTCTGAATCTTTCAAACTGAGATTTAACCGTAAGAAGAAAGGGATGTATCGGAAAGCTATTACAGAAGCTGCAAAGGCAGTAGAGCATCTGACCCCAGAAATAAGAGATCTCTTAACACAGTTTGAAACATAACTTTGCCTCCAGTACCAGGTGAGTGCATACTGGACTGATGCTTCCTGTACTAACGTTCTTGTACAGATTGCAGTTGTCTTATTGTCATGTCTGTTCTTATTTCACTTTGTTTTGTCTTTAACCCTAATCTTTTAGGCAACTCAAACTTCTTATTCAGAGGTCTAGAAACCCATGTTTAAGTGACTTTTCAGTGGAGTGAGAACCTGCAGCTCTCACAGACTTCAGTGAGACTCTCAGGAATCAGCCCCTTAATAGTAGGGGACTATGGGCCAATTTATTGCTGTGGGGAATGGAGCATTGTTGCTCAGGGTGGCGACATACTACCTCCCAACCAGCTTTGCTAGTGAACAGCTACTGTACCATCTGGTACCAACTACGGTACCAGCTACTGCACAGACATGTAATAACATGGGATTCTAAATGTGGGTATGTGAGAAGCAGACTCATGCAGTCTTGTTTTGACTCTGACAGTGACATTGTAGGTAAGTGACTTGACTGTCTTTGTTTTGTCATCTAAGTACAGATGGGTGTAATAATACTTGCCTACCACACACAGGTGTAATAGCTATTGACTGACTGTACTTATATGTGCTAAAATTCATCCTGCTATGGCTGAAGACCTAGTGGCCCCTAGGCCCTTAGATGCTTTGGTGAGCTGTCCCTTGAAAAAACACTTAATGCGTAGACATTATTAAAGCCAGTTGCTTGTACTAATCAAAGATGCTCACGATGGTCCTCTCTCCACCCCTTCATTCTTTTCGAAGTCTGACAGTCCACTCGGGTTTGCTTCCTTCTGCAAAAGATATTCTCTTCTCCATGTGTCTCACTTTTAAACTACAATAATCACATCAGACTCTTTGTCCTAAAGCTAAGAACAAAACACTTGGTTCCTTTTTCTCTGGCAACTTCCTAAAAGTACAATACCCTGGATACTACTGAGAGAAGGTGGAAGGGGCATCTACATAGTAGTCAGTTCTTGGGAACAGCTGAAAGCATAATATTGGTTCTCCTATGTGACTGAAGAAGAGAGACTTTTTCTCTCACTGCATGTCTGTTGTGATCAGTCTTCAGTGTTTAAAATTACAAAATGTAGCATAAATTCAAATAGCTTTATTATTTTAATTTCAATTTGCATGTTATAGGGCCTGCCCCTGCTCCAATTGAAGTCCATGGCAAAACTCCTGGTGACATTGAATAAGATCAAGATGTGTCTCTTGGCATCCTGCTGATGGTGGCTATCATGCTAAACATGACCACATCCATGACACTTACAGATTGGGACCTCAGTGAAAGATGATTAAGCCAGGATAGAAACTACCTCTGCCCCTCCCCCCACCGAAATCACAATTCTAACTGTTAGAAGAATTTTTCCTCTCTTAAAATCTAGTTTTGTGCTCTGGCTCCTATAGAACTCAGTACTGGTTCATCACTTTGTCCCTTATTTCCTTCATTTGCCTAGTTTAAGAAATGCATACACAAGCCAATGATATGTTTTCCCCAAGTTTCTAGCATGACAAAGCTTACTCATGATTATAGCAATATTTGACTCCACACTTCAGCTATTGGGACTAAAATGGTAAATGTTTGTATAATCCTCAGGCAGGCAGGTTTGATGTAGAGGAAAATGAAGGGAAATTCCACTGACCGTTTGCTTTTGCAAACTTATTCTGGATAGTTAAATCTCCAAAAACTTCACTAATGAGAAGTATTAGTTGTTCTCTTTCATCCTCCATCAAATGTGCCTAGCTTATTTACCTGAATAAGACACCCAGAATTCTCCCTCTTTCTTTGTACCATTGTGCCAAATTCCTCACTTCTCCTAGGTAAAAACCTGAATTGAGCGTAGAAAGCCTTAAGACATTCTTGGAAACTTTCTTTACCTTCTCTCTACCCAATTGCCTTATCTGATTCACCTTTTCAGTCCTCTGCTAAAATTATCTGTCAGTCTCCCTGAGAAAATACTAAGTTGTCAATAACTATCTGCTAGCTGTTCCATAACATAATTCTGTACCAACCAGGAGGCAGCTATCACATCTGATGACTTTCATAGACTTAAGGTCAGGAGTTTGACCACCTGCACAATGCAGGCCACAGAATCTCACCCACTCACTCCTGTAACAAACCCCTAACCTATGTCTGAGTTAGTGAAGTCCTCAAATCGTGGTTTAAAGACCTCAAGGTACAGAGAATCCTACAGCAAGTGACCCGTGCCCCATGCTGCAGAGGAAGGCAAAAAACCTCCAGGTCCTTTGACAATCTTCCCTGGAGGAAAATTCCTTCCTGACCCCAAATATGGTGATCAGTTAAACCCTGAGCATGTGGGCAAGACTCACCAGCCAGCACCCAGGAAAGAATGCTCTGTAGTAACTCAGATCCTACCCCATCTAACAGCCCAGACTTGTCTGATCTCCTGCCCCTTTCCCTTCTAAGGTCATTATCACTTGGATCTTCAGTGTGACAAACGTGTCTACTAATATACTGTACTGCTCCTACACTTGTTTGTGGCTCCTTTTTTCCCCTTATGTCTTGCTTTTACGTATTGATGCATATCATAAAAATTAACTCGATGATACCTTATTTGAATACCTTGTTTAAAACTAGCTTTCTGTCCCTTCAGTGGGACAGAGTTTCATTGCTTTCTGTGAATTTTCTTAAGACATAACAGAAGTTTTCCCACCACTTTTTGGTAACTGACTACTTTTTCCTTTTAGTTGCTCTAGATCACAGTGGCTCAGTTACTGTTGCAATCAGTCATTCCAGGAACAATTTGTTTGTGTTGGTTTTTTTGTTTTTTGTGTGTTGGGTTTTTTTTTTAAGGAGGTTCAGAGGTGACAGTCTCTTATGTCTCTGATACGGTAATTAACAAGATTACGTAGCCATACTTGTAATAACATACTTTGTGGCATTGCAAAAATGGGCTCATTCATAGTTGAGTAAGGGGAGATCTGTTTACAAACAGAAATTCCAACAAAATCCAATAGAACCACATAACATTTATAACGAGAAGTCTGGTGGCACCTTAAAGACTAACAGATTTATTTGGGCATAAGCTTTCATGGGTAAAAAACCCCATCTGAAGAAGTGGGGTTTTTTACCCATGAAAGCTTATGCCCAAATAAATCTGTTAGTCTTTAAGGTGCCACCGGACTCCTCGTTGTTTCTGTGGATACAGACTAACACATGGCTACCCCTCTGATACTTGGCACATAACATTTATGTATACAATTAAAATAATTGGTATGATCAAACTAGATCAATAAGTAAAACAGTCACTCACCTGTCTGAAGTGTTCTACTGTTAACCTTCTCAAATATCTTGGGTGGCTTCTGGCCTATAGGGGATGGAGAACACGTGGGGCAGTTACTGGAGACCTCAATATAGAGTCTACAAATGCAAAATAAGCTGAATACATGTGGAGTCACTTAAAACTAGAACTGATCAAATAATGCTAACCATATCTGAATAAATTATTTGACCAACGATTACAAAACAAAACTTCCAGTTGGCAAAGTTAATTAGCCCTACTTTTTGCTTTCCCTGCACAATGTACTTTGTGGGCGGAGAGTTAAAACCTTGTCATTAAATCGCCAATAAAAATATGGCAACGGGTCAAGGCAGAGTAGTAACCTGTAAAATCCAATTTCATAAGACACTCTTGATTCAGCAGATAGTTAAGAAAAAATCTCCCACTAAACATGTTCCCATCTCTCTTTGCAGCTGTCTTTAATATATAAGCATAACTTGCTGTTTGAGAAGTGGTGGCTTCATAAATGTCTGCACTGTAACTAAATGCTTGTAATATACAGACTCTTATTTCAGTGGTATGTTTGTTTTGGTAACCATTAAAACTAAGACCAACTTTGCTGATTTTTGCTTTTAAGATTAAAGGTCTTTGTAGTTGCTACTGAAAATTTAGTTAAACAAATCCTGAAAATAATGGGAGTGTCAGAATAGAGGAGGATATTTAACCTTAAATCTAAATCCCTATTTACAGTAGGCCTGCTTGGAGGCCAGTGTAGGGTATTTTAGCAAGGGTCATGTTGTAAATGGAACTGCTTAATGAGGTGTGGGAGCCAAAATGCAGTCAAGTCTTCTGTCGGGATTGCTTTTAAAGGCAGACCTCCTTGGGGTAGGGTGGGGAGAAAAGTGTGGGAAGATGGTTACCTCTAACTGTAGTCTGTGAAAGACACAAAATATAGATCTGGCTTTGTCTAGAGCGGGGGTCTCAAATACGCGGCGGCCCGCAGGGCTCTTGCGTGTGGCCTGCCAAGCTCCCCGGCCCCTCTGCCTACCTGCGGGATTGCCCCCTGTGGTGCTGTGAGCCCCGCACCACTCTCTGAAGCAGCTGGCAGTATGCCCCTTCGGTCGGGGGAGGGGGGGAGGCGGCAGAGGGCTCCTGCGTTGCCTCCTTCCAGGCACCGCTCCCCGCAGCTCCCATTGGCCGGGAACAGGGAACCGCGGCCAATGGGAGCTTCGTGGGAGGTACCTGGAGGAGCGGCAAGAGCAGCAGACGCACGGAACCCTGAGCCCCTCCACCTCCACCTCTCCGTCCCCCAGGGGTTGCAGGGACATGATTCCAGCTGCTTCCTGGAACGGAGTGGCGGTGGGCCAGGGCAGGCAGGCAGGGAGCCTGCCCTGGCCCCGGTGCACACCGCTGCCACCCCGGAGCCACTCTAGGTAAGCGGCACCGGGCTGGAGCTCGCACCCTGAATCCCTTCTGGACCCCAACTCCCTGCCCTGAGCCCCCGCCGCATCCCGCACCCCTCCTGCACTCCCTGCCCTGAGCCACCTGCTGCACCCTGTACCCCGACCCCGTGCCACACCCCTCATCCTCTTGCACCCCACACACCAACTCCCTGCCATGAGCCCCCGCCGCACCATGCACCCTTTCTGCACCCCCTGGGGCAGCGTTGGGGTGGGGACTTCGGGGAAGGGGTGGGAAGAGGCAAGGCCTAATGGAAGGGGTGGAGTGGGGGCAGGGCCAGAGGCAGCGAGGGATGTGTGTCGGTGATGAGGCCCTCGGGTCAATGCACTAGTCCTCATGTGGCCCTTATGGTCATTTGAGTTTGAGACCCCTGGTCTAGAGCAAAGGCCAGGGCTGGCTCCAGGCACCAGCATTCCAAGCTGGTGCTTGGGGCAGCAATCTGCAAGGGGCGGCAGTCCCTGTTGTTTTACCTCCAACCAGCACGCCGAATTGCCGCCGCGGGCAGTGGGGGCAGTCCGTGTGCCCTTAGGGCGGCACGTGCGTTTCCACGGCAGCGGCAATTCGGCAGCCGCTTCTATGTTTAGCTGTCCATGGTGGCTTCAACTAAACATAGAAGCTGCTGCCAAATAGCCGCCGCCCCGGAAACGTGCCTGCCGCCCTAAGGACACATGGACTGCCCCCACCACCGCCAGCTGCAATTTGGTGTGCTGCTTGGGGCGGCGAAAACTGTAGAGCTGGCCCTGGCAAAGGCAAGCCTGTATTCACTTGCTGAAGTCTCAAATGGGGCAGAAGTTGCACTATTACTACTCTTGGCACAGCTAACTTTTAAGCAAGCTTACAGAAATTGTTGGTTCTGCCATTTTCAGATTATTTGAGCAAAACCAGATCAGATCAGGTTCCAAGGATGTAACCAAGTTATATTTTTTGACTTGGCTTACGAAAATCATTCTGTATTCTCCCCCTTCCCTCTTGTAGGAGTTCCACACTAGTGTGGAAGGCACTTAGGTGATTTCCTATCGTAGATATTAATGGGGAAATGGGTCTTCAGCAAGACTGACTTCCTTTAACGTCAGAAACAAAACCGCTGAAGATCTATCAGTGATTTGAGGGAGAGGGGTGCAGCCTATATGTACCTAGATAAACATGTTTCATGTAACTTAATTTTACAAATGCATGTAGCATATTTCTTATTAGCTCAAATTTTACACATCAAGCAAATTCATGGAATATTGATCCATTGAACAGTAAACAACATGTTTTATCACAACAGTAAAAAGTTCCAATATATCTTTAAGTTCTTGTGGTACGTGGGTCTCCTCATTATCTTTCTTTTGTGCTGCTATCCTCTGTTTGTGAATTACAATAAATTTTAGGTAGTGTGACCACCTTAATATTAGAACTCAATTTTTTGAATTTGGCATAACATCCAAACGTTCGGATGCTTATTCAAATCCCTTCCTGCCATTCTCTGTCCTCGGCTTCTTGCCTGGAAAAGGCTTCGGCCTAATTGCCTCGCCCCAAGAGTGGAAGCTGCAAAGAGGAAGTGCATTGTCCTCTTCCCCCCGTCCCCCCACTGTCTTTGAGGGGAGATTCTATGCCCCTCCTTCCTCTCTGCATTCTCCATGTATTCGGGGGGCGGGGTGGTTGAATTTTAGGACTTGCCCATTCTCTCCTGGGGTATATCTACACTTCAGGTGGGAGTGTGCTTCCCAGCTCGGGTTGACAGATGTGCGCTAGCACACCTAACACTGGTGTAACTGGGAGTAGCACAGGTGGTGGCTCAGGCTGGCCACCTGAGTACAAACTAGCGCAAACCCCCTAGGTACGTACGTAGGCGGTTAGCTTGTGCTGCCACCTGTGTTATCCCCAGTTACACTGCTGTCTGTTAGCACGCTAGCTCAAGCAGAGCTAGCGTGTCTTCCCACACTGGGGGTCACACTCCCAGGGTACGTCTACACTACGGGACTATTTCGAATTTGCATAAACCGGTTTTGTAAAACAGATTTTATAAAATCGAGTGCGCGCGGCCACACTAAACACATTAAATCGGTGGTGTGCATCCATGGTCCGAGGCTAGCATCGATTTCTGGAGCGTTGCACTGTGGGTAGCTATCCCGTAGCTATCCCATAGTTCCCGCAGCCTCCCCCGCCCCTTGGCATTTCCGGGTTGAGATCCCAGTGCCTGATGGGGCAAAAATGATTTTCGCGGGTGGTTCTGGGTACAGCCTCACCCCTCCCTCCCTCCCTCCCTGACAGCGGCAGACAACTGTTTCGCGCCTTTTTTGCTTGGTGAACCGTGCAGACGCCATAGCACAGCAAGCATGGACCCTGCTCAGCTCCATACCGCAATCGTGGATGTTTTAAACACCTCGCGCACTCTCGTGCAGTATATGCTGAACCAGGACCTTCGAGCCGAGGCGAGTAAGAGGCGGATACGGCAGCGCGGCGATGACAGTGATGAGGACGTGGACACAGAATTATCTCAAACCGCGGGCCCCGCGCTTTGGAGATCCTGATGGTAATGGGGCAGATTCTATCCATTGAACGCCGATTTTGGGCCCGGAAACAAGCACTGACTGGTGGGTCCGCATTGTTTTGCATGTGTGGGATGATTCCCAGTGGCTGCGAAACTTTCGCATGCGTAAGGGCACTTTCATGGAACTTTGTGACTTGCTTGCCCCTGCCCTGAAACGCCATAATACCAAGATGAGAGCAGCCCTCACAGTAGAGAAGCGAGTGGCGATAGCCCTGTGGAAGCTTGCAACGCCAGACAGCTACCGGTCAGTCGGGAATCAATTTGGAGTTGGAAAATCTACTGTGGGGGCTGCTGTGATGCAAGTAGCCAAAGCAATCATTAAGCTGCTGCTACGAAGGTTGTGACTCTGGGAAACGTGCAGGCCATAGTGGATGGCTTTGCTGCAATGGGATTCCCTAACTGTGGGGGGGCGATAGATGGAACCCATATCCCTATCTTGGCACCGCAGCACCAGGGCACCCAGTACGTAAACCGGAAGGGGTACGTTTCAATGGTGCTGCAAGCACTGGTGGATCACAAGGGACGTTTCACAAACATCCACGCGGGATGGCCAGGGAGGGTTCATGAAGATTTCGTATTCAGAAGCACTACTCTGTTTAAACGGCTGCAGCAAGGGACTTACTTCCCAGACCAGAAAATAACAGTTGGGGATGTTGAAATGCCTGTCGTTATCCTGGGGACCCAGCCTACCCCTTGATGCCATGGCTCATGAAGCCATACACAGGCAGCCTGGACAGTGGTCAGGATCTGTTCAATTACAGGCTGAGCAAGTGCAGAATGGTGGTGGAATGTGCATTTGGCCGTTTAAAGGCTCGCTGGCGCACATTACTGACTCGCTCAGACCTCAGCCAAACCAATGTCCCCTATGTTATTGCTGCTTGCTGTATTCTCCACAATCTCTGTGAGAGTAAGGGGGACACCTTTATGGCGGGGTGGGAGGCTGAGGCAAATCACCTGGCCGCTGATTACGCGCAGCCAGACACCAGGGAGATTAGAAGAGCACACCAGGAAGCGGTGCGCATCAGAGAAGCTTTGAAAACGAGCTTCATCAATGGCCAGGGTACAGTGTGACTGCTGTGTTTGTTGATGAACACCCAACCCCCTTGATTGACTCAGTCCCTGTAAGCAACTCCCCTCCCTTCGAGTACAGCTTACTTATGCAAATAAAGTCACTCTCATTTAAAAAGCATGAATTCTTTATTTTTTCATTATAAAAAGAGGGAGAGAAGTAAGGGTGTGCTTTGGGAGGAGGAAAGGAGGGATGGAGAAGGCCATTTAAAAAAAAGTTCAGAGTAACGGCATCCTTCTGGTTGGGCTGTCCACGGGGGTGGAGTGGGCGGGTGCACGGAGCCTCCCCCCACGCGTTCTTACACGTCTGGATGAGGAGGCTAAGGAACATGGTGAGGGGGGAGGGTGGTTATACAGGGGCTGCAGCGGCACTCTGTGATCCTGCTGCCGTTCCTGAAGCTCCACAAGACGCCGGAGCATGTCAGTTTGATCACGCAGCAGCCCCAGAGTTGCATCCCGCCACCGCTGACCTTCCTGCCACCACCGCTGATTTTCCTGCCGGTCTTCCTGCCGCCACCTCTCATCTCGGTTGTCCCTCCTGTCCTCACGTTCATCCCTCCTGTCCTCACGTTCACTGGCCTCTTTCCTGTAATTTGAAACCACGTCCTTCCACTCATTCAGATGAGCTCTTTCATTGCGTGTAACTTCCATAATATCCGAGAACATCTCATCTCGCGTCTTCTTTTTCCTCCGCCTTATCTGTGCTAGCCTTTGGGATGGAGGAGGGACGCTTGAAAAATTTGCAGCTGCATGAGGGAGATAAATATTTAGAAAGATACATTTTACAGAACAATGGTTATAGTGTTTCACAGTGAACATCATTATTCACCTAGCACATGTGATTTCCCTACAAGGTCGCATTTTTCATCTTAATAGTGACCGCTTGCAGCTCTGGGTTTACAGATCTCACAGACACATCAGGTCCAGGCATCAGAATTCAGCTTGCATGCGGCCATGGTAAGCCACTGTCTCAGTGATTTACCCCTCCCCCCCCAACGCATGGCTAATACCACGCTAGCTCCCTGCTAATCAACAACCTTCCCCCTCCCCACCACCCACCGGTGACCAAACAGAAAAGATCATCGGCATTTCACTCCTCCCCTCCCCCCGCTTCGCTACGTGCAGGAAAGTGTTTTTTTAAGCTGCTGCATTCCACGAAACCAGTAGAAAAATGGCCACCCCCCTTACTTAAATTCCTGATTTTTAACCAGGTTATCCTGAACGATATCACTTTGCTGAGGATAACAGAACAAGATAAAGAGCGGATGCTTCTTGAATGCCAGCAGTCCCCGGGACCATACGCTGCGATGCTTTGCCACGCAATGATACCTGATTACTTGCTACATGCATGGCATGGTAAAGTGTCCTACCATGGTGGGCGGAACAAGGATGCCTTGCCCAGAAACCTTCTGCAAAGGCTTCTGGAGTACCTACAGGAGCGCTTCATCGAGATGTCCCTGGAGGATTTCCTCTCAATCCCCGGACATGTTAACAAACTTTTCTAAGTAACTATACTGTCTGCGAATGCATCCCAAGTCCTCTGGGCAAATCAATCATTAAAAAAGGCTTGCTTAAAAAACACTGTTTGCTATTTGCAAAGGTACACTCACCAGAGCTCCCTTCCAGGGCGTCATTCTCTGGAATAGTTGCTTGTGAGGGCTGGGAGCAGGGTAATTCCGTCAGGGTGATAAAAAGCTCCTGGCTGCTGGGGTTCACGGAGTGCTGTGTGCTCTCTGCAGGTCTTCCTCTTCTTCTTCCTCTTCATCTTCCCGTCTGCATAATCCTCAGACATGGCAGAGATTACAACCCCCACCTCGGAATCCACGGTCAGGGGTGGGGTACTTGTGGCGCAGCCCCCTAAAATTGCATGCAGCTCATCATAGAAGCGGCATGTTTTTCGACCTGCCCCGGACCTTCCGTTTGCTTCTTTGGTTTTCTGGTAGGCTTGTCTGAGCTCCTTAACTTTCACTCTGCACTGCACGGAGTCCCTGCTGTGGCCTTTAGCCGTCATAGCCTTAGAAATTCTTTCAAATACTTTTTCATTTCGTCTTTTGGAACGCAGTTCTGTTAGCACTGAATCATCTCCCCATATAGCGATCAGATCCATTACCTCCCGAGCGGTCCATGCTGGGGCTCTTTTTCGATTCTCAGGAGACTGCATTGTTAACTGTGCTGATGAGCTGTGCGTGGTCACCTGTGATGATGAGCTCTCCACGCTGTCGAAGCAGGAAATGAATTTCAAAAGTTCGCGGGGCTTTTCCTGTCTACCTGGCCAGTGCATCCGAGTTGAGAATGCTGTCCAGAGCGGTCAGTGGTGCACTGTGGGATAGCTCCCGGAGGCCAATACCGTCGATTGCGGCCACACTAACCCTATTCCGATATGTTAATACCGATATTAGCGCTACTCCTCTCGTCGGGCAGGAGTACAGAAACCGATTTAAAGAGCCATTAAAATCGATATAAGGTGCCTCCTAGTGTGGACGGTTGTGGCGTTAAATCGGTTTTACGCTCGTAAAACCGATTTAAACGCCTAGTGTAGACCAGGCCCCAGCTGCAGGGTAGCTATCCCTGAAGAAGAGGAATCCTACCTATTCCTAGTTGCCCTCCACTGATAGCTCATGCCTGCTTTTAAAGGAGGTGGGGGTCAGTTCTTATGGGAGTACAGCTCCTGACTGTAGAGCAGGTAACAGACAAAGAACAATCTTGGACTAATGGAGTCCATAAGAGGGGGAGAAGCAGCAGTCTGCCTCGTACTCTGCTCGGTGCCCCCCTAATAGCAGGGTGTCCAACTCTCTCTCTATATCTGTGTATCTAAACAGCTCTGCTAGTTGCCAAGGACTACAGACACTCAGCTTTGGATTCAAACACTGGACACTTGGCAAGTCTAGCAGTGCATCTACAGTAGGATTGTAGGAGCATATACCAGAAGGGACCAAACATTTTAGAACAAACTGCCTTAGAGATCAACTCTATGGGTTATGAAATGGGTGGCCAGTTCAACAAGTGAGTGTGAGAATTAAAATTCTATAGTCATCTGGAAACATGGAGGCCAGAGACTGCTCGGGTCAACTCTGTAGTTCAGAGTGAGGGATGGCAAACATTCATGTCAACCCAGATGAGATTTTTGACCTACCTATGAGTCACTCGTGATTTGAGGATGAGATTGGTTTTAGTCTGATTTCAGTAGTGTTCTTTTGAGACTGTCTGAGGTTTTGTGTGTGTGTTTTCCTTGCTATCTTGACTGATTCACAATGGGCTATAGCCAAAATTCAAATCTGGAATCTTTTGTGAAAAGTATACATTTTTGTGCAAAGCTTTTGTGAAAAATGCATGTTGTTTGAGCGGTTCTGACATGCTGACCACACGTTCATGAGAAACATTTACTGAAGTCTGTGGAGGGGAGTTATCCTATGTTGCAAGCTTTAGCAGTGCAAACTAGAATGGGGATTGATCTAGAGGCAAATATAGATGCGTGTTCTAGTTGCAGTGACTGAGGCAGTGTGTGTTGAGCTCTGGTCTATAGCTGTGAACTGTTTCGTAAACATAAGGAAATATTCTTCTTGCACTCTTTGCTCTCTGCTTGGCTTTTTATGATTACTATGGAGAGTTTAGGCTGGAAGTTTCAGAAACCTGAAACTCCCTGAGCAGAATGGCTTCTCTTCTATACCCCTCCCTAATGCCAAATACCCCAAGAGCTTTCTACAGCTTTCACACCATAAATGGGTTTGTTAGCATATCCAGGTTTGTTTTTAAATGTTAACTGCCAAATTTGTGCATGATATAGCCCATATTAGGCAAATTTCAATGGTAAAAGGCTGCCCAAAAGCATTGGGTGAGGTTCTTTGTGCTTCTAACAGGTGCAGTATGGAAATCAGAACTCGGCTACCTTGGCACTCATATGGTCCTGGGGTCTGGAAAGGTCCTTGGTGTAGTGTAGACAACCCCAGGGGCCTGGCTATGTTAGAGCAACCCTAGAAGTCTGCTGTATCTCCTTCAGTGATGCACAGAAACTCAGCAGCACTATATGCTTTTGCCTCACCTGTGCCAGGGTGTGTAAGGGGATCCTCAGGAGGCAGTATTATGGCTGTCATACTCCGGGCCTGTGCCACAGCAGCCGCCCCCAGCTATAGAAGGGGATTTTTAGAGCCCCTTCTAAACTCTGGCCTCGTACGCAGCAAAAAAGAGGTCAGAGCAGTGAGGGTCTTGCTCACTGACTGAACACATTTAGGAAAATCCTGCTCCAAATTTATCAGAAGCCTCTGTTAACAACTCACTTTAGTGGGTCTCATGAGCCGTATCTTACCAGGTTTTTTGTTTGTTTTTGGGTTTTTTTGGCTTGTATCCTAGAGCTTTTTGTGGGGCAAGAAAGACACTTTCACATACAATACCTCTAAATGTCTGCATTAAATGGCTTTATAGTACTGATGTTCCTTTGGCATTTCACACCAAGAAATGCAGCTCTTTTACCTTGACCTTATTCTTGCCTATATCTCTTTCTACTGGTAATATTTTGTATGGCCATGATGCTACTAAACTTTAAAACTTTTTTATTGTGGCATTTTATAAGTTAACTCTATTGCTATCTGCTTAATATAACCTTCTTTGTGATGACTGGCTCTACGTATTGCAAAATTGAACCACATTACGTAGACTCCATGTAGTAAGTTCTAATAATGTAAAACTGGGTTACAATTTCATTTTCAAAAGAGGTTTTCCAGCTTTGTGTGCATATTCTCTGCATTCCTGGCAAAATAAGAAAAAGGGCTGGAAGAGGGACAGTCCTAGGGCCACTTTGACTGAAGCTCCCTTCTATAGCACACCTGTTTTAGTTTCCCTCCTTTAGATACCCCAGAAATAGTCCAAAGCCTCTTCCCAAGATAAATATAGCCCTTGTGTAGTTCATTTATGGCCAAAGTCTTGTGTGCATAAATCATAACAAAACAAGTCCCAATACCATAGTCCAGAATTCCCCTAGCATAGTCCAAACAGCACGTGCAACATACAGTTCCAGGGTCCTTCATGCCCCCTTCAGTGCACTCCTCTTTTCCTTGTACCAAGGCAGCCACCCCAGCCCTTCCACCTGGAGTGCAAGCCTAGTCTTCCCCAGGGAGCCCCTGCAGCCTCTCTGCTGGGAGCATCCCTCATTCTCCCTGGGCCTCACACATTTCCTCTGGATCCAGCTCTCTGGCCCTGGAGATGTCACGGGGTAAGCTCCTCAGCAGCTGTCCTGCCTTTGTCCTTCTCTGGCCCGTGGCTCCAGCTCTCTCGCTTACAGCTAGCAGGTAATTCCCTCTGCTGCTGAGCCTAACTTCAGCCCTGGCTCTTTGGCTTGGGGGCGCAACCAGCAAATCCCTCTTGCTGCTCTCCTGCTTTCTCCCTGCTCCCAAAACTAGTTTCCTAGTCAGGTCCTCCTTCAGATTCTCCCTGACCTTGTAAAGCAGGCCTGCACAACTCGTAAAGCAGCGAGGGCCATATTACTCCAAAGAAAACAGCTGAGGGCTGAAACACCTCCTCTTCCCCCCCCCCCCCCCAGCGCCGCCCAGCCCTGCCGAAACACATCCCCCCCCCCCCCCCCGCCCCAGTGCCGCCTGGCCCCGTGGAAACAACCCCCTCCAGCCACGGACTCGCTGCTCTCCTTCTCACCACCCCCCTCCCCCCCAAGTATAAAGCCTCGCCTCCGCTGCCTGCCCACTCGGCACGTCGTCCCCCCATGAACTAAGGGAAGGGGAAAGGGGGGCAGTGTGAAGGGATTGGATGTGACTGTCCAACACACAAGCACAGGGGCCGCGGGGGGGGGGGGGTCGGAGATAGTATGATAGGGGCTGGGGAGGGTGCAGCAGTCGGGGCAGGGCAGGTGCAACACACGTCTCCCCTGGGATTTCCTGGCTGCCCACAGACCGTTCAAACCCACCCCGATCACTATGGAGGCCGCACTTACTGGCTCTGCCTTCTGCCCAGGGCCCGCTGAGGCGGGAAGCGCTGGGCAGAAGTGACACGCCTGCTGTACGCCAGGCGGGGGGAGCGGGAGACAGACACGTGTGGTTCTGGCTGTTAGGGCGGTTGGAGCGTGGCACACTCAGGGCTGTGAGGTGCCCCCCCGGGCAGGGGGCGAACCCACCAGCCCCATCCCACTGCTTGCCTGCAGACCGCACAGTGAGCCCACGCGGGCTGCATGTTGTGCAGGCCTGTTGTAAAGCCTCCAGGTGCTGCCCCACCCTCTTAACTGGTAGCACCCGTTCTGGGACAGGGACCCTGGACCTACTTCAGTTCCTGGGGCCAGCCATCCTGTGACCGGAACATACACAGCCCTGCTGTGTGACTAGAGATTATGGTGGTGGTGAGGATAACTGTGTAGTTAAGGTTGTAAAAATACTTGCTGTTTTCATGTGAAATGACTTTCTGAAACGTTTACCTTTTCTGGGTTGAAACTTGCTAGGCTTCCTCTCTGACCAACTCCAACAGCTGATCTGAAACATCAAACTTCATATGTGAACAGTTTAGTCAGCATATGTATGTAGCTAAATTTGAGGCAGGGGAGAGCCTCGAAATACATTACAAATGTCTGAGATTGCAGGGCTGCCCGTGTGCTGTGGGTTTCCAGACTGATCTGCAGAGCTGGCTAGTTGCAGAGTGCTTGTTGGCTCTCGTGTTTCCAGCGGGGGCGGGGAGAGAGCGTGCAGATGGACAGGACATTGGCTCTGTGATTGCAAATATTGAGATGGTCCTGTCTATTGGCCACCTGCCCTCCTAACTTGTGGCTTGTGCTGTGGAAAAGTTTTGAGCCCCTGCTGCAGAATATTCAAGTGGGCTGCATGCTCCAAGTACTCCGGGGGACACTGTTAGCAAACTGGAGCTATCTGCTTACAGGAATTTACAAGTTCAGCTGCTGAAGGAGATTATAAAACTGAAAGGCTTAATGATGCTCCTAGGACATGCAGCAAGCTGTTTTTACTCCAGACTAAGCAGATTATGGCACCATTTGGAGCTGGTGAACTTGCAAAGCTACAGAGAAAAGAGCTGGCAAAGCATTGCCAGCAAAGTTTGTCAACTAGAGGCCAGCTAGCTGTGCAAGGACTCCTGTACTTTGGGAACTTTAGCCAGTTCGGTCTGGATACGGGTGCTGACAAGGTCTGCTGGAGAAGCTGTCAGACCATGGCTTGCTGAGCAAGCCAATGAGTGCAGAGTAGGAATTAACTGTATAGTTGGCCAGTGCAGTTTGTAAACTGAGCCAGCAGAAGAGCTCGATGCTTAAAAATGTGATCAATTCTGCAGGACCAAAATACTCTACAACTCTTCTGAGTTCTGATACCCTGACTGTCACTCAGATCCTGCAAACGTTGCAGCAGGGAGTGAGGGCAAATGTATCCATTCTCCAGATAACCAAGAGTTTTGTTTAATGAGGATTCTGGTGATCAGTTTGTGACTGCAGTTCAAGGAATTTATAAACTCAGTTGGCAAAGTTTGTGACAGCTGTAAATTGCACAAGTCAAACTTCTGCAGACTTTTCTTTAGACATTTTACATTAAAATCTAAGTGCAGACACCAGATATGTAAGATGGAGAGAAAAACCTAATTTAATTGGGTTTCTGTTTTCACTTGTGTAATGATTGCAGTGATTGAAGTGAACTGGATTATGGGATCCCAGGTACAGAAATTGCTGCAGAACTATGTTTTGAGGTGGGACTTGTGTTGAGTGGCCTTGGAAAATAAGAGAGATGAGGCCATTCCAAAAGGAGTCCTGTTACCTGTGGATGCCCTCCAGTAAGGGTCAAATACTCATTTTTACGCCTCTTATTTTCCAGGTGTCTGCTTAAATATTGCACTAAAAACACTTGTCAAGTCACGCCTCAAAGTGAATGCCGTACAAGTGAGCAATATAAATAACTTTGATTTTTTTTTTAAACTCTAGAACCAATTCTGTGGATACTTTGCTTGCTACCTGTTGGGGAAGGAGAGAAGAGATTTGGATATGTGGTATTAAAAATAGAAATGTTAAGCCTACTCCAGGTGCTGTCACATGGGACTTGATTGTGAAAGGACGGAGTTTAGTATAGAAATGCATAGATTGTTTGTTTGTAAGTAACATGGATGCAAGATTTCTTTAGTTGCCAATTTTTGATTTGACATGAATTGGAACAGAATGATTTAAAGATGTTTTTGTTTCATTAGGCAGTGGCTGTTTGTTTGCAAGTCTCCTAATCCCCTTCTTTGTCTTTTCCACACAAGTGCCCGTAACTGACATTGTGACAGGATTACTAATATCATTAAGGGGCAATGCCTGCCTGCATCAATTCCTAAAACCAGAGTGACTTGATCTGGTGCCTGTTTTTGTTTGTTTTTAAAAAAACAAAAAAACAACAAAAAATGAAGCCAGTAATAGAAAGTAGATTAGAATGTGCCATTTATAGTTCGACCTTCAACGTGTGCCTTCATTTTGCACCTTTCAGTTTAAGTGTGTGTATATGAGCTTTTCCTAAGAAAACATACTGAATCTATTGTTGCATTAACTTGTTACGTGGATCTCTATTGTTTATTTTCATTCTTGATGCTGGAAAAATTATTCCCACAATCAGATTGTAAGACTTTCCCGAGTGAGTCAGAGTGGAGCTTCAGCTATCAATTTTTGGAGAATTTATGCTTTCACAAAATAAAACAAAACAAAAAAATAACTAGCCCTTTAACCAATGGAAATGGTCTTTCCACGTCTGCAGAGGGCTTAGCTGGCAGCAGTATGGAATTCTGCTCTGGCAGCAGTGAAACATCAAAGAATCCCATCACTCTCGCGCTGCTGCTGGACTCTTCTGTGATGTGCTTGTCAGGCCATTAGACTGTTCTGAATAATAGTGTTGTAGGTTGGCATCTGAGCGTGCCCCATCCTGGGACCCTGTAGGCACCCCACCCTTCTCAGGATTTCTCAAGAATACTTCTCCAGCATGGAGTGGGATATGCAGTGGGTTCAGTTATTAAGGTGGACCCCCTCAAATAACAAAGTTCAATACCATAACACTAAATGTTCTGGCTCTACCATCTTCTGTGACTCTAGGCCAGGAGTAGGCAACCTATGGCACGTGTGCCAAAGGCAGCATATGAGCTGATTTTCAGTGGCACTCACACTGCCTAGGTCCTGGCCACCAGTCCTGGGGAGCTCTGCATTTTAATTTAATTTTAAATGAAGCTTCTTAAACCTTTTAAAAACCTTTATTTGCTTTACATACAACAATAGTTTAGTTATATATTATAGACTTATAGAAAGAGACCCTCTAAAAAAAATTAATGTATTACTGGCACGCGAGTGAGTAAATGAAAACTTGGCACAGCACTTGTGAAAGGTTGCTGACCCCTGCTCTAGGCTATTCATCACCCTCAGTTGTTCGCTTCAGATGAGGGGGCCTCTCCAGCTTCCTCCTAGAGTCTGCTATTAGAGTTCAAAAGCTCAAACGAAGCAAGAACATAAACAAAATCCACTTTATAAAGGTCTTGCATCCCTCCTGGCATCCTGCCCTTTGTGCAGGCCATAGGGGTCCTCCCTGGGCCTTCCTCTTGTTCTGGAGTCTTTCTCCACTATCTAGGCCTCCTGACTTCTGCCGATCTCCCAGGTCCCAGGGAACAGGCAGTGAGAGCCCCCTGTCTGTGCTCTTTCCTTTCCCCCTCTCTTAACTGAGTCTCAGGCCTAACTTGCCCAGCCCCTGCCCACAGTGCCCAGGTACTGCCTTATACCCCAGCTGGAGCTCAGCTGGCAGTCACAAGTGCACTGGCCTCTTCCCTGTTTAAAGGGCCAATGCTACCCTGTGACAAGTAGGCTTGTGGTAAGGAGAAACTCTGCAAGTTCTGAATTAGATGACAAACGAGGGAAGATACTGAAGTCCCCCATGCAGTTTCTTCGTCTGGTATGATATGTGGCCTATGTAAGTGAACATAATGGGTCATCATCACTAGGGCAAAAGGGTAATAAATTCTCTCTGGCAGCTTAGCCCTGAGCCTTTCTGGCACAGATGCTGCCAGCTGCCTTGAATTAGTCTAGTAATTGTCTGTCTGGTTGCTAGTCACTCATGTATTTTTCCAGAATGGAGGACCAGTATCTTTTTACTGAACTTTTCAAAAAGGTCATTAATATCCTGAAGGAATGGACACTTCCAAATGGTTTAACAGTTCCCTTAGTGCATGTTGGATTGTGCTCAATACTAGGTCTGTTTCCTGTGTAAACTACCTAGTTGAGGGGAATGAAGTATAGTGATGTTATTTGTTTGACTCGTAAGATAACCTGTTACATCTACACACCTGGCCAATTTACTGGGAAGTGTGCCTTCTAGGCCCAAAACAACACGATGTGCTGGGGTGCAAGCGTGGGGGTCTGAGAAGCCTCAGTTCCTGTTTGCTTTTTATTGTAAAGTGAACCTTTTTCAAAGAATAAAAAAACCTGTGAAACGGTATTACTTCATAAATACCTAGTCAAGATGATGAGTTAATGCTTATGAAGGCATATCTACCAGCCCTTCCAAGCAGGCTGCAGATTGATGCATTGGGATTTGAAGACTGTTCCAAACACCTGGTGTTCATGGCTAGTAAGGCTGCTGAGGCAATGCAATAAATTCATGATGCTTCCATCCTCCGTTTAGATCTTCCTCTGGCCACTTCTAACAATGGCTCTTGACTTATTTGTTCTTTCTGCGCACACACCCCCATCCCACCCCCCGAAGTTTTCCTTTGATAAGGATTTTTTCCCTCCCCCACGCTTTTTATTTCTGTTTTGAGAAGCTGAGTCTAGGGAATCTTGTTGCTGAGAGGGGAAGAGAGAGAAACTCCACATCTGAGCTCTGCCTGGAGGGAAAACTTCTCACTCTCTTCTGGTCTCTAGGTGAGCAGGATACTCTATTTTTTTTTTTTATTTTATTTCAGTTGGGACTTGCAGGAAATGGTTGGGTGGTTTTACTTCACCCCAGTCAGAGTTGTAGGAAGAAGCAAGAATTGAATATACCTCTGAGCTTTCTGCTAGGGCCTCCTTCCCATCCCTTACAAGGAGGATGGAGATCTGCGCTAAATGGATTTGGCAAGGCTAAGTGAGAGTTTACGCAGTAGTTCATCAACTGAATGATGGATGGAAAATATCCCTCAAAAGTAAATTACTGGGGGAAAGGAGCAGGCAGTCTTCCAGCAGAACAGGTGATCCCTTTGGTATGCTCTTTTCAATGAGGAAGATATTGGGAGCAAGCACGAGAGGGAAGAAACCACTCAGTAATTTTTCTAACTGGTCCCAGGGATGAGTATGCACTTCAGTACCCCTTTAATGCTAATAATCCAGGAAGCATCTTCAGCCTGCCCTTCTCCAGGAAAGGGAGAATCCTAAGATTTCAGTTCTGAGGCTTCAGAACGAATCTTAGGGTATGGCTACACTGGCGATTTGCAGCGCTGGAAAGCCTCCACCAGCGCTGCAATTAGTAAGTGGCCACACCTGCAGGGCACTTCCAGCGCTGCAACTCCCTGGCTGCAGCGCTGGCCGTACACCTCACTCAGCATGGGGAATAAGGATTCCAGCGCTGGTGCTGCAGCGCTGGTCATCAAGTGTGGCCACACACCAGCGCTGTGATTGGCCTCCAGGGTATAAGGATGTATCCCAGAATGCTTTTATAAATTACTCTTTGTTTTGTTATGCAGCCTCTCTTTGTTTTGTTGTGAACGAGCTCCGAGCTCAGTTGCCGTTGCTGCTTATCTAAAAAACAAACAGAGCTCCTGTTTGCTGTGATCATCTGTACCTGGCTGTAAACAATCAAATGAGAGGCAGGCAGGGAGCGAATGAAACAGCGGGGAGTCGTGTTGGCTGCAGGCTGTTTGCAATTAAGAGTTAAGACTAAGGGGTCGGAAAAATGTTCTGATTTTTCAAGGCAGGAAGCTAAACACACAGTGTTGGCTCCAAAAATCCACTCTCTCTCTCTCCCCCCGCTCCCTGTCACACTAGACCCCACTCCACCCCCCTCTTTTGAAAAGCACGTTGCGGCCACTTGAATGCTGGGATAGCTGCCCATAATGCATCACTCCCAACAGCGCTGCAAATGTGGCCACACACCAGCGCTGGTAGCTGTGAGTGTGGCCACACACCAGCGCTGGCCCTGCACAGCTGGATGACCAGCGCTGCAAACCGTAAGTGTAGCCATACCCTTAGGGATAAATATTCTCAGTTGACCACTTTGCACTGATTTTAAAACAATTAAGCCTCTCAGGCTCCAGCCAGACTAGGAATAAATCAAGAATATCTCTAGAAAATATCTTCCTTCTGGGCCTAGAGGAATTAATCCTTTTGATCTGTGCTCTAAATGACATGCTATACCAATTGCCTTCTCTAACAACAAAGTGGAGGCTAAATAGCGGGTATATGAAATTCTGTAGGTTTCAGTGAGAGGGGAAATACCCCATGATCTAGATAAAGGACTAAAAGCGGATTCAGCAGTAACTGTGCTAATGATAGATCTCAGTGAGTCCCTCTAAAAGGACTACTCCCACACTTCTAGCCACATAACTGCTCCATTATGGGCAGAGAGAACTTGTTCTCAGGTGAAATGTTGAGCCTGGGCATCCACAGGCACAAGTCCTATTGACATGAGTGAAAATTAACCCTCCCACATTGTTGGCCATAGTGGAAGCTCTAGTGTAGACTGGTCTGGGTGCTGTCGCTCATCCCCAAGCACCATATCTTCCAATCATGCTTGAAATGGGCCTTATTGGCATTTGAAATGCTGGCAACAGGCTGCCTATATTGGGGCTTCCAGTGTTTCTAAAGCCATTGGAGTTAAACCAGTGTTGGCAAAAGTAGGAAACTTTATAAAACAGTGGGTCTCAAACTTTTTTACTGGTGACCCCTTTCACATCATAAGTCTGAGTGCAACCCCCCAAATAAATTAAACACCCTTTTAAAATATATTTAACACCATTATACATGCTAGAGGCAAGTGGGGCTTGGGGTGGAGGTTGACAGCTCGTGACCTCTCCCCCCCAAGTGATGACCTGGCAACCCCATGAGGGGTCCTGACCCCCAGTTTGAGAACCCCCGGTGTAAAATTTCCCTAGTGTAGACAAAGCAGTGTTGCCAGGTGGTGGCTCAGTGTGAAGAGAAAAGCCACTTAAATAGAGGATCAGAGGGGGAATAAATCAAGGGGGCCTATGAAAATACCTTGTTCCCAGGACCCTCTTCTTCTTTCCCATCACATTTATGGAACTGATCTTGTGATCACCTCAGTAACTCCAAACTGTTCCCTCTGCTTTCTCAACTGGACCTGATCACTGCCCCTCTGAGGCACTGGGATTGAGCCTTCCATATATCTGTGTGGCCAGGACTAGTGGTGGGTTTGGGAAGGGAAGTGGTGGCTTCTCTCCCTCATGCCAACCTGCCTGAATGAAGAATCTAGCTCTTGGGACTCCCATTTGTCTGCCTCACCTACAGTCTGCTCATTAACATATCTCAGATAGCAATACTTCTGCCACTGCTCTCAGTAGTGGCTTAGGGTTAGGGTACCTGGCAAACCATCAGGGCTAGTAATGAAGCACTAAGATTCAATTACACTACCTCACCATGTATCTCCATATGTAATCTCTCACCTTAAAACCATACTCCACCCATCCTCCTTCTCCCTCTCGGCCTTCCCCTGCAAAAAAGGAGAGAGCTGACTTACCCATGTAGAATGTGTATTCCTAGCTCATGGGTGGTGTTTACAGATTACTTACTCTTTGTCTCATCTCTAAGGGGATGACTTCCCAGACATATCCTGAGTGAAATATATTGTGATACAGAGGTTTCTTAGCAAAGCATCCCCTATTCTTTTAAATAGCTTTCACTTCAGACCTGACAAACTCACTACACTAAATACATACCTTACACACTATTTATCCATAAAGGTAGCTACAAAAAGCTCACAACTTGCCAAGATTCATAATCAATGTGAGATGCACATACAGGTAATATTTAAGAAATAATGTACAGAAGGACCTCAAAGATAGGAACACTAGAGTTGTGGACACCCCATGGAACTAGAAATCGTCTCTCAGGCAGCAGCGCAGACTTTTTTTTTTTTTTTTTTTTTAAGTACTGCCTCAGGGTTCAGGGCTTCAGCCATGGGGAGGTTGGAGTTGCAGCTGCAGGGTAGTGGCGTGCTCAGGGCTTTAGACCTGGAACTTCAGCCATGTGGCTCTTCTCTCAGTTTCAGCCTCACAAGGGGCTCTGGGGCTCAGGGCTTCAGTTCTGTGGGCTTTGCTTCCAGTTTCAGCCCTGGTATGTGTGTGTGGGAGGGCAGGGGAGGGCGGGACATGAGCTATGAGGAAGTGCCAGTTTCATTCCCAGGGGTTCCCCCATAGCTCAAGCCCTGGCATTCCTGCCCTTGCTGAAGCCGGGAGCAGAGCTGTGGGGAGCCCTGAGACCCATCACTCCCCCCAGCCCTGGTGGTCCCTGGTGGGCTGAAGTCCTGAGCCCCCGGCCTGGAGCCCTGGTGCCCTGAGGTCTGAAGCCACAGATTTCTCTTCTCCCGCCCCCGCACACTCCTGGCAGCTGCAGCGTCTTTCTCTTCTCTCCTCCCGCGCCTCCCCAAAAATGTGCCTGAAGTCTGTAATCTCTTCTTCAGAGTTACGGAACATTTCAGAGTTATTGACATCCTCCATTCCCAAGGTGTCCTTAACTGTGAGGTTCCACTGTATTTGTATTGAAAATATGCTTGATGAACTTGGAGTAAAAGTTAGTTACCAGTGGATACAGTTATGAACTGACCAGTTAACACCACACCTCATTTGGAACTGAAAGTACAAATCAGGCAGCAGCAGAGACCAAAAAAAAAAAGGCAAACACAGTACATTACTGAGTTAAATGTAAACTACTATAAAAAGAAGGGAAAGCCGCATTTTCCTTCTGCATAGTAAAGTTTCAAAGCTGTGTTAAGTCACTGTTCAGAGTTACAAACAACCCTCCATTCCTGAGGTGTTCGTAGCTGAGGTTCTACTGTAATATGTCTTGGTGATGGCCCATTCAGGCAGAGGGAGTTGTCCTCTGCAAAGATTACCTCTAGCCTTGCTCCAAGACTACCAATTGAAAATCATCACAGATAACTGCAACAGTGGAAACTACTGGAGGTAAAAAAAAAAAAAAACACAATAACATCTGTTTGTCCTGACTGTTAATAAAGACAAAAGTCCAGCTCAGTATATGAGAGGGGGAAGAAAGATCCTCTGCATCCTTTCACTGATGAGACACCTTGGGGAGTGGGGATTTTTGAAAAATTGGATCCTTGTTCCTGTGAAGCCAGCCAGCTCTGCAACAGACTGGACTTTTTTGGGGCAAGGGGCTACTTTATTAGGTGGAGGTAACTATTAAGTGTAGACCCAGGTTTGTGTTTTATAATTTTGTTTTGTATTGTAACCATTTGTTTCCACTATTTTGTTTCTAGTTAATTCTCCGTTGTTTCTTACATAAACACATTTAAAAAAAAATTAGACATGCTCATGAGTGCTGTGATTTTTACTGGAGCAGTGATTTAAGATAACAGTAAACTGGGGAACACAGCTTTTTTATTTTTTAAGGACAGAGGAACTGGGATTAGTTAGAGTAACCAGTGACGGCCTGAACATCACATGGGAATGATTAAAAGGGGCTCAGGGACCTACTGTTAACCTGTAAGGCTGGCATAGCCCAGAGGAGAGTGCTTGAGGTAGCAGGCTGGTGGCATTAGAGAGTTTACACCCAGCATTGTGAGCAAGACTACCTAGCATAAGAGGCAGGGGGCTAACACAATGATTTCCAATCCTGGATGCCTCAAGAACAGTCACATGGACCTCTTGTTATATTGGAATCCAATCCTGTGATTAGATCCATGCAAGCAGCCCCTCTGCTCATGCCTACAGAGACATGCCCATGCAGGTCTGATTATCAGATTGAAGTTTCTCTGCAGGGATTGACTTGTGAGAAGTACACATTTTAGGTGTAAATTGAACAGCCTTTATATAAAGTGTAACTCCATGTTTCCAACTCTCATGATATTTGTTGTCCGTCTCAAAGCCCCGGCTCCTAGAATCAAGTGACATGGGGAGGATCTCTGCTTCAATTTATTTAAAAAAATAATTAGCCCTCGTGATTGTGGAGAAAATCTTGAAAATGTGAACTGTGTACACCCTAAAGGCTAAAAACCCAGTGAACATAAAGAATCCAATGAGGTTTTTTGTTTTAATCACTATTTTTAAGCAAATCTAATTATTTTATTTGAGGATTGAAGAATGAGTTTTTCAGTGCTTGAGGTTGGCAATACTGAACTTTCCTCAAATGACCCATGATGTCTAAATTAGTATGAAACATTGTAAATTTATTGCTACTTTGTGTTTGGTTGAAGTGTGAAAAATCTTTCCTCTTTTACTTAGTTCATTTTATTATCCTGCTTTATAAGCTATTGATATTTTCCAATGCACACCTGATGAATCAAAAGAGGAAAAAAGTGACCCACAACCTTACAGCTAGTATTTTTGACCCACACTAGTGATATATATGTGTTTGGGTTTTTTTTAAGGTTTCCCTGCTCTATCAAAGGGGCCTGATAGTTAATCACTTTCTGAAAAATCTGTCTTCCTGAAAATCAGATCATCTTAAATGGTCTTTAGTGATTCTGAGTGCCCAACTTGTTGCTTAATAAAATCTTGGCCTTTAAATATTAGTGCTAGTTTTAAGTTTTGGATTCCATCCAGCTATGTGATATCAGATATTTCTTTGTGAAATAGAATTAGTGTGGGGAATGATGGTTTTTCTTAAGGCATCAAAGTTATTAAAATGCCAAATGACTTCTGAGAACATAATGCTGACCCAACTACTGTATTTGACTTTTTCCCTGGGGAGAAATGTCTTAAGCAGGTTTAATAACACCGTGGTATAACATCCACCACCCAGACGCAAGGCAGAACTAGACTAAGCAGAAGACAGAGGGGCACATTTAAATCATGGGTGTGTTTTTTACTTTTATCAAGGGGACTTACATAGTTGCAGCAGATACAAAATGGCTAGTCATATACAACAAGCCTGCAACAGGATTCACCAGCTGCATTAAGTGGGCAGAGGGGCTGGAACCTGGGGTGCTACAACACTTCCTCGCTTGAAGTGATTTCCATCATATACAGGGTTTACAGTTTGGTTCAATGGCTCTGAGCACCCCCACTGTACAGGTTGTTCCAGCATCCCTGTAAGTGGGGCTATTTTTTGCCCTCCTCTTCCTCTGCCACCTGGATTGTTCCAAACATCTCTAGCTGTAGTCCTAGCCACTGACCATGCTGCCTCTCATGCTGTTGACCTGAATCAATAAATACATAATATGTAAATCATCGGGACTTAGCAATTTCAGACTTTCAAACTTCTCTTTAAATTTCAGTTTTGTTTTTGAGGTATTGTATGGTACTAGCCAACTGAAGCTTGAGAGTAACCAGGTAAGCCTGTCTTCATTCATCTAATAAATATTCCTTCATTAGTCAAATGAACTCCACTTGAAAACTGCTGAATATATCCGGTAGTCTATTTAAAACAGCCTTCGGTGCTCTCTTACTTTTAAGAAGCTTCATCTTTCTACTTGAGCCATGATCTCCTATATTTAAGGATATTAGGTGCTGGTTTGTGGTGTTTTTATCAAAGCTGTTGTAAAAGCCAACTTGCAGTTGTGCCAGTCCTATCAAATTTCTGTTGTGAGGAGATAGTCTTTGATCTTGGTCTTGAAGCAATTTAATTAAAGAACACATAGGGCAGGCTGAGTTATGTACACATTCCATGAAAAGAAAAGGTGGGATGGGGGGAAACAGTTGTTGTTAGAAGATTTAATCTTATGACAAAACTAACTAGGTTTTTGTGGGTTTTGTTAGTAATGCTTCAAAAATTCAAACCAGAAATTGTCAGTTGCTATGTGCTTAATATTTCTTCCCATACCACAATAACTGTTTTTTTTTTTTATGAGCTTAGTTTGGTAATGTACAATCTGAACAAGTTTACAGAATTATTTCTTTAAGGCGAACAGTAAATGCTGAAATGATGTAGGTATTTTTCAAAATTCCACCTGTTGCGTCTTTGTTTCAAAGGTGCAAATCACACATTGCAGATAACTTCCAGGCCCCAATGTGCTTGATAAAATAATTGTTTTCAATCAGTTTGTGTTTGGGTTTTTTTGAAGCTCTTCTTTGAAGTAGCTGAGTTTTGAAAGTGTACAAGAAACTTCTGAATAGAGACTTTGCTGCAATATAAAGGTGCTTTAGCATAAGTTTCATAGGAATGTCCAAGGAAGTGACTTAAAAACAAATTTCCTGTCACTAATAAGATTGTAAAGTATTAAAATACTGAATTTCTAGCTTTTTAGCATGTTTAAGGGCGGTGGGTTTTTTCTTTCTTTGGTTTTTGCTTTTCAGTCACCTTGGACAAAGAGAGGCAGGTCAGTTTCACTTTTAGTTTCTCCTGCTGACAAGAAGGAGACTTTCCTGCATTTTTAGCAGTGCAGGGAAATGTGATAATGTTGGAATTGACTTATTTAAATCCATTGTATAGTGGATTTTTCTTCTCATAATTCAACTTTTAGACTTTGAGGGTTTTCTAAAACAGGTCTTTTATCCTTAACCATAGTATTACATCTCTTTCTGTTATTCATCAGAAAGGTAAATGTGAGGCCCAAAAATCCTAGATCCTGACTCTGTATGCTGACAGTATTAATTTGAGAGTTAGGACTGATCATGGATTTTAGTGCTAGGCCGTGATTGAATTGCTTCTGATGTCCATTTGTGGTGACCTGTTTTCTCTAGAGGAAAATGTTAAAAACTTGAGGATGACCTCTGTGTTTTCAGCCACTCTTCTGTCAACAGGATGTCCTGACTTGCACTGCTCAGTCATTATTCTTAACCAGTTTTACTCCAGTCAGTCTTCAAGATAAATGGAAGGGTGTGTGTTAAATAGATATGCAAATGTTTAAGGCCATTGATCATGTCAAGGTACTACAGCACAATTTCAGTACATTTTGCACAGCAGAGTTAATTAACAGAATGGCAGGCGTAAGTTGCAAGGACTTCTAGGTAAAATCTTAACCTTGTTAAATGTTGCCTCTTTCTTTAAACAAACAAACCCTCCCACTGATATGGCCTTCTGCCCAAACTACTGCAGGCCAGATGACAGGGTCCACAATCTTACTTTCTGCCTAATAATCTTAGCACATGCTGTTCGTGTTGGAGTGGGAGGAATGCAGCATTTTGAATGTTGTGACTTCATTACATATTAGTAGCGGAAAGCCCATGCTGTTGCGTAAGTGTGGTACTTGGACCAAATAACTCATCTGTTCAGTC
Source organism: Mauremys reevesii (assembly GCF_016161935.1). NCBI lineage: Eukaryota > Metazoa > Chordata > Testudines > Geoemydidae > Mauremys > Mauremys reevesii. Next base: position 124,613 of record NW_024100733.1, read on the forward strand.
TTCCTCATGCAACCACTCAAACTGCTGCATGCAAATTATCTGAGTAAGGGTGGTGATTGGTTGTTACCTCTGATGCGATAATGGCCTCAGATTCTTGGCATGATATAAATACATGCCTTGCTGTCACGTGTGTAATTTGTAAAGTCGAAATGGCTAAGAATTTAAAAATGGGTTGGTAACAGACTATGAATCCCAGTGATGATTGAACCTGGTGATATTCTGAACAAAAAACTCTCAGCCATGTTCGTAGCTGTTTCATCACTTCACACTGATTCCACAGACATTCTAGGCTTCAGAGCGAAACACAGAAACAGTCCTGGAATCTTCTTATATTGACGATTTGCATTTAAAGAGAAACTAAGTGTTCCAGTATAGTCTTTGAGGTAACCAGGTAATAAGAGCTTCTGGGGCTCTTAGCCCAACTTTAAAAGGCCAATAAAATAGGTACATATCACAACTATTAGAGATTACTATAGTTGGGTATGAATAACTTCCTATGCTTAGTCCAATCCATACCTCTATTGGGAGTGTTAATGACTCTCGTTGGTATCCTGCAAGAATGGTGTGGGAGGAATACTCTGTACCAATCTGGTTTGACAGCAATATCTCACAATCATCTCAGGTCTCTACCTGTTTCAACCCTTAAGTTGAAATGAAATGTACTAATTTCTGATTTATTTATTTTTTCATTTCCATTCTGAGCAGAGTGTGGTTGGCTGGAAGGAAACATCTCTTGCTTTTTTTCTTTTCTTTTTTTATCAGAAATGTACATTTCTACCTGAAAACTCAGATGTTAAACATGCATCAGCTAATTTAAACAGCTGCAATTCCTTACTCCAAGCTTAAAAATAGTTAAAGGGGTTAGATTCCATGAAGAACCTTTTTTCCTATTTTATAAAATTTTTTTTGAGAAGTACGGGTCACAAGGGGAAAAAATGGACTATAAGAATCTTAAAAATTCCTGATAAGTCTTTTCCTATACTGGACTCTGGTTAACTTAAAATATTCCTACACCAAAAAGTGAATTGTTTAAGATTTATATACTAAATATCACATTCTATTCTTTATAATTAAAATGACAACTCCATTCTTCAAAAAAAATATTTCAGTGGTATTGTTGCTTGCTTCCAACTTTTATTTAGATCTGTGAATTCAACGAGGCTCTTATTAAACTGTAGCTGCTGTGTCTTCAGTTTGCCATGCAAATTTAGACCACAAGAGTTGCAGGTTATATTTGGATGAAGTAAAGGAGAGTGAGCCTCTCACAGCTAATATTGGTCAGTTCTGTACCACTTGCAATAACCTCTCCCTCTTTCACTTTCTTCAAGGTAACAGAAGATAAGAGCACAGCTGTTCTCCTAGAGTTTCATGAAGTCTGTAAACATCCTGACATGCTCCCCAGGAGAATCTTGAGGTTGCCATGCAGATGACAGCAGGATGAGTTTCCTTGTCAGATTGCACTGCTTATCTGTGAAGGGTGACGGGCACCTGGACTGGAGTTAGGAGACTCTTCTGGTGCGAGGCTGACAGGAAAGTCTTAAGGATATCTAACCGAAAACAAGGGAATTGACAAGTAAAGCAGTGAACTAGGAGAATAGTGAATACCACAACTTGGAATGTATTTATTACTTAAAACTAGCTACTCTTGATAAAATCCCAAAAATTATTGCTGCTGCTTATTTTACTTACAGATTTCACACACTTGTTAATTTTAAAGCTACAAAAACTTTTACTATATACTGTATTCTAAAAGATGTAATTGAAGCAGGACATGCAATAGAATGAAATCAGTGTAGTGTCTTAAGTACAATGGACTCACTTTTGTGTCAATTAAAACTTGGAAAATGTGCAACACAATTATGTGGCCATTATTGTGCACACTTTAAAGCTTTTCAAAGATGTTTACTGCAGAGCTGAGATAATCAAGTAAGAACACTATTTTTTCAAGCACATAAACAAGCAATCAACTAGTAATTCAGATTGTGAGGTATTCTAAATTAATCTGTGCTTCTTTCAGTCATCTCTACCCATATGCTGTACATCCTAGATACATTCATCCTAAATGCACAGAGGTGGATATTAACCTATTGCAGTTCATTAATGAACTTAATCTTGCATTCAGACTTTTCTATTCAACAGTGTAGCTTGTGGCCCATTGAGAATACATGCTGATTGATAGAGAGAGGATTTTTCCACACTTAACATTGCAGATAGTTACTAATGCTCTTTTTGAAATCTTTAAAACATTAAAGAATGAAAGCCAATTTAAAAACAAACCGAATTACAGTGAAGTTTGGGAGGTTTTCAGTATCACTTTAAAAATAGCTCGGATCTTCCTTTTGTGTAACTTAAAAAAAACCCAATAGCTCCAGTATCTAGTAACATATATCTGTGATACTCATTTTAGTAATGGGGAGGAGAGTTCAAAATTGCCTAATACAGTTAACGTGGCTTGTATGTACTAGACTGAAACTAAGTGAAGTGTCATTACAACATATGCTATTTGTTTTTTTCTAAAACCTTAATCCATGTCCCCTTACCAAAAATATTTTAGATTACTCTCTCAATGTGTCCCAACCTCCATTTGGTTTGGAATTCTAGTACTTGTTTTATCCACAGATAACATCATTAGGTGCAAATTTATGAGATTGGCTTTTACAAAGCTAGAATTGCCTATTAGCAAAGTGGGTGGGGTATGGGTGAGAGATCAAAGCTGTTTCCTCTTACCTTACATTTTTAATTTTTGAGCACAGATACTGTGTGTATTTTTGCTGAGATTATAAAATACTTGATTCCAAAGAAATTTTCCCAACAAACTGTTGTGACCATGAGCCATAGAATCTTAATACGCAAACTGAGATGCAACACTGAACAGAGACTCTTGCAAGGTCCAATTCCGGCTACCCCAAAATGGTGCAAGAGGATAGCTGCGTATGAAGAAAGGAAAGTGTTTCTGCACATGGTATAACTGCATGTCAAAGCAGTTGTGTTTATCTGTTATTTAACGTCCCCATCTTGGGAGATGAGGTAGGCTGCTCGGCTTCTAGGTTAAACACTCTTCTCCTCCCCTTGCCCCTTTCTTCTTCACAGGCTTGTGTGCGTGGAGTTTTCCAGCATTTTCTAGCGCTGCATTTAAGGCTGGCTTTGTGTAGTGGTCGTCTACTGTCTGCTCACGCAGTTCCTCTTGATCCTATTGCACGCCATCCAGAATGTGGTATAAAGCTTTTGGGCTGTAGCATTGCAGCAGTTAACTATAGGGAAGTTTTAAAATATGTTTTTATGAACAGACAAATTCAAATGAAATGTCTTTTCCAGTCTGTTATAGTATGTTAAGGGCTGTTTCTACCTGCCTTTCTGGAAATGGAAAAGGAGCACTCGCTTGCTATGAGTGATGCCAAGAATAGGTGAGTAATTTCTTGCTGTCTGCAAAACTTCTCATGAAAGCACATGAGACCAGAAATACACAGGTAGAAGCATGCTAACTAAAGCTGGTACTACTTTCATAGATTTCACTCAAAATGTGATTCCCTGCCCCTCCCCTCCCCCAGAAGATAGTCAGTCTTCCCCGGGGGGGGAGTGATACTTAAACCAGTGTTTTGCTTTGGATTTGCGATAGTGCTGTGTATGAATACAGAGAACCTGAAATAGCCAAAAGTTAGAGAAGTGATTTAAGATAAATGTTGTATCTGTTCTTCCTCAACATCTGAAATGGTCCCCTGGGTAGAGGGCCTAAATTAAGTAGAATTTTGAAACTGGGACGTGGAGTAGGAGCCTGCTCTATTTTCCCGCTCCCCTGCTGCCCTCCCTCCCCCATGCAATGACCTAGCATTGCAGTGCATCTCCAGGAACAGCATGTGTGCACACTCCCTCCCAAAAAGCCTGATGTATGCACCGTTTAATGGTAACCTGTGTATCTTCTGCCTGGCCTGGATAAGGCACCAATCTTCACACAGAGTTGAGTGCATGTGACTTACACAGCGCTTCTGAAATTGTTGGGCCATTTTTAAATTAAGATGGCCTTGTAGCATTCCCATTTCCTTCTGTAAGTAAAGGCAGATATAATTAGCAGTCCTTCCAATCTCCTGGTAAATCCTCAGTATTGGTTCCCGCTCCAGGTGGATGGCTTGGTTTCTTACTGTCGTCCTCCATGTGCCACACGTGAAGGGCTCTATCTCTTTGATTTTTGCCTATTGTAGCTTTTGCCCATGTAACGTTAAAGAGGTAGCCTGGCATACACCTACAATAATGCAAATGCTCCATGAATAAAGCAGAGCAGGTGAAAGCTCAACATTGTGCATGACGGTACTTGAATTTTGCAACTTTATATTGAATTTAGCCATAAAGTGTTTCCACACACATACAGAAAAAAAAACAACCCAACCCCTGGCAAGTTGTGTTTAGCGTTGCATGACTACATCAAGCAGAAAAGTCATTTCATTTGCCAAATGCACAATTCCAGGAAGCAGAGCTTGGTGTTTAAACCTTTCAAGGCTTGCTACAGTGATACTAGAAGAGGATCAGATGTATTCTAGCATACCAGCCTTTGCAAACAATATTCTAGCCAAAGCCCAACTTGGAATCTACATGTGGGGAAACTGAAGAAGCTGGCTCAGTTGGCCTGACTAAAAAGATCCATCCTGCAATTTCTGTGCAGCCTGGTGCTAAAATCTAGTGCAAGATTTACCAAATTTGGAAAAAAAAAATTTTTTTGCCAGCTCGCTGTGCAAGTATTGAATAATGCTGTTCACAGTAGGCTAAGTGACAGATGCAGAAGAATAAACCCAGAGACTGAACCTCTCTATATGATGCTGAAGTGAAATTTACTCACCTGAACAAAAATTTTCCTGCAGCAGAAGTACCGAGCACTTTAAAATTCGTTGAAATTTGGTTTAAGTAATATGTAGCTTAGCATTTGGGTCTTGGATTTTTTTTTTAATTTTTATTTATTTTAAGATAAAGCCCCATTAGGCTAAAAGCTGAATGGAAATTCTCTAGATATATCAAATATTTTTACTATCATTTTCATAAAATATTTTTAATGCTAGCCACTGAAGTGTGCTTATGCAATTGTGTTCTGTGAAATTCCATATTTTGCTCCATTTTAAAAAGAGCCCCTTTAATTTAAAATTTTATAATTAAAAAAAAAGTTAAATGTATGTCCCAAGTAAACTAGTGACTTCCCTAAAATAGTCTGAACAAATTTTTTTTGCTTTTTTCTAGTAATTGGATTCAGTATTTTTCTTGTTTTTTTAGTATTGTCTTGTCAAATCAATACTAGACACATCCATTCTGTTTTTGTTTTTCTTAAGAGTCTCAGCCCTACTTTTGTAAGCCTTAAACTGAACATACCTGTTGACTCAATTTGAATACATTTTGACTATTTGAAGTTACTCTGACTTCGTTCAGGTAAAGGCTAGATCTTTTAAAAACTAACTTTTCAAAAAGTGTTTGTCTAAATTTAGACTGAAGTTAAAATATCTAATACACAAAATCCTAATTCCTTTTACTGTGTCTAATTTGTAACCATATGCCTCAAATAGTGAGTGGACATTCCAAGACTAAGTGGTATTTGTTTACCTCTGAGTGTTAAGACTGTGTGTACTGTATCTTGTATAATTCTCAAGTTCCCTTTAGGTTGATGGATTTTTTTTTTTAATAGGTCAGATACTAAGCAAACTTGCTGCAGCCCAAAAATAACAGCAGGTGGGGGTTTTTTCTTCACACCCACATCAACTCACTAGATTGTTTAAAAGAAATCAGCGGTGTAGATGGCTTAATTTTTTTAAGTAGTCTGTTGAATCTCTGCATGAAATGTAGCACAGCTCATAAAAAGGTACAGCGTGGTCCTGCAGCAACATGGTTGTCTGCCACAGCTTTGTTACCTCCAAATTTGAAATGGAAGCAGGGGTAAAAGTTGGTTTCACTTTGTGTAAATTGTGGGCTATGGGACATGTGACAGTGTTACAAATGCTAATCTGGGAACAGAGTGGTAATTTAGAAGGTAGTAATTTATCTCTGAGTGTTTAGTGGGTTTGTCCAAGAATTGAAACCAATTAATTTGGATAATTTGATACTTTTAGCCAGAGTTAATTTTACAAAAATAATATTGTATGGGGTGGCAGAGGTTTCCTCCTTCGAGCAAAAGCCGCCTAACCTGTGCCCTGGCCCTCCTGGATTCGTGACACCACGTTTGCGCTGGATCTGTTGTCAGTAACCCAACCAGGCTGTGACTGCCCTGCTGTTGAGGCCTCCAAGGGGGTGGGGGAATCCATATAAAACGTCATAAGCCTGAGTCTGTATTACCACCTTGAGTAAATTCCATACAGCTGTGAGAGTGCAGAATGCTGGATACTCCAGCCCCTTCTTACTCCTCCACTCCCTTCTCTGTGCAGACCCCAGCTTGAGGAAAACCCTCTACAGGGTCTGGGAAGAAGGTAGGGGACGATGCCATAGAGGCACCTAAATCCTTCTCTGCATGGAAAATCCCTCTAAATGGATTGGGGGAGGTGCTACAATGTAACCCATAATTAGCATGTTTAAGTAGATCAGTGTATACTATAATCCCTGGGTTAATAGAGCTGCTGGACTGAATGGCAGGGTGTGTGGAGCTACCAAATTCTATTCTTCAATTAGAACTTTACACTGACTTCGCTAAGTAAAACGAATATGATGAGATGGTGCAATTTTTATCCCAGAATTACTGTTAAACCTTGCCCCATGCAAATGTCCAGTAGTGGATCATGACAAAAATCTTAGCCTTTAATTTATAGTTATTTTTAGTAAAAGCCATGGACAGGTCATGGACAATGAACAAAAATTCACGGAAGCTGTGACCTGTCTGACTCTTGCTGCTGTGGCTCCATGGTTTTCCCCCCACCACTGTGGTGGCTGGGAGCTGTGTGGGGTTAAACCTCTGCCCACGGCAGCCGGGAGCTGCAGGGTGATCCTATTTCCCAGAGAGAAAAGGACGCCCCCTAGCTGCTCGCTCCTTTACAGGGGACCCCCTGTTGCTTGTCACTGCTGTTGCTCCTGTCGCTGGAACCCTGCCAGGGCCCCACTGGCTGTCAGCTCCAGAGTCCTGCAGTCCCTGGGGCTGAAGCAGAGAATGTCACGGTCATCTCTGGAAGTCACAGATTCCATGACCTTCGTGACATAAATGTAGCCTTAATCATCACCCATTAGTATGAAGTACAGTAAGAGCTGAAGTAACAGACAGTTTATACATGGGGATTGCTGTGGTTATTTAGATTTTAACAGGCATGTCCAAAAAGTCAATGTGGACTGTGTCATTTGGTAGCATTGCTAGGAAATTACTTCTGCCGCATAGAAATTGTGTGTGATGATGCTCTTCCAGTTAATGTTGTCACATGAACAGTGTTGATTTGATCAAAAGGACCATCATACAAGGCTGTACTTGGTGAAAAGCTTCAGCATAGCTCCTAATGTGTAAAATGGTGGTTAAGAAGGCAGACTATTTTGCAGGCTGAGCATAATTAAATAAATGGCATTCTGCACTTTGCAACCCCAGCACCTAACAACAAGCTATTGACTACTGGTGGGATCACTTTGATCCCCTTAACAAGATTTAAAAAAAAAATCTCTTCCTACACTGATGAAGTGGGGTTTAGCCCACAAAAGCTTATGTCCAAATAAATTTGTTAGTCTCTGAGGTGCCACAAGGACTCCTCGTTGTTTTTGCTGATACAGACTAAGGGCTACCCCTCTGAAATTTTCCTCCACTGTTTACTTTACAATAAATAAACCAATACTTTTGACTCCATAGAGAACTCTAAAGCACTGGCTAGATTCTGATCTGTTATATTAATAAATAAATCCAGGGTCTGTCTACCACAGATTTACACTGGTGTAATTAAGATCAGTGGATCTTATGGAGCTCTGAGCTTTCACATACTCTCCTCTACAAAAACACTCTTGGTAATGATTTCAGCTGAAAGGCTTGCTGCATAACTGTCTCGGAAAATCTACTCCCAATATTACACTGCTGAATTACAAGCAAAGAGCAGATGATACCAGACAGGATTTAAGTATAGCACTTCTGTTTTCTGTCACCCTGAAGTCTCCTCTGTCAGTGCCAAAAGGACATTGTTTAACATTTGGGAAAATACCTTTCTAGTTGTATTATGTCACAGCAATTTCACTGAAATCATTCTGCTGTTCTAATTGTTTAACTGAATGGAATAGCATGGGGGCCCAGTGGTACTGTAGTTTTATACTTTGTGCTATGTTTCAGCAAACACTGATAATTGGTGGTGTTAGAAATAAAAACAGGATCAACATAGGATAATGAAGCTACTGCCATAATGCCAGTGTCCCTATTTTTCCCTAACAACCTACGCTGTTTCCCAGAGGTATTTCTTCTGTGTTATCTGGGCATGCAGTGTCTTTGTTGGCCTTTTTCTCCTGCCTGTACAACTTTCCCTACAGATGTTCCCTTTTTGTTTATTTCCCCAGCTTCAAGTCTGACTGCTGCTTACTCCTCTTTCTCTGCAATCATCGTCCTTCTCTATGTGCTGTTCTCTCTTTTCCCGACCGCTTCTCGGTCTCCTTTATCCCCACCAACATCCCCATTTTAGCTCACTGACTGGCAGGGCTTGGACAGAAGGACCCCTTCCTTTTGACTTATGGATGGGAGCAGCTATTGTTACATATCTCAGCTGCTGATGGAGACAGAGGTGACGCTCCCATGCTGATCTGCTGAGGGAGCAGCTGAGAGATGGCTGCTGCAGGCACAGCTTTGTGAAGCTCACGCAACAATACACTGGGACGGGGGCTTGTGAGCCCCTAGTTTGACCAGCTATCCCAGACAATGTCAGGTTTTGATAAAACGTGGGAACAGCAGTGCTGCCCTGAAATCCAGGACAATCCCTTAAAATTGTACTGTCCCATGTGGATGTGAAACAGTGTGCTTGAAAGCGAAGCTTGGAAACCTTTTTGCGGATACAGACTAACACGGCTGCTACTCTGAAACTTGGAAACCACTTACACAAGCAGCCTATTACTGCAATGCTTCTTGTAGCAGATTTATACCAGGATGTAGTAAAATAAGACTAGGACAATGTGGTTTTTTTGACAAGCACTTTTACCTGGCCCTGCAGCAGTGACTTGGTTCAAGGCAGCGTTCATGCTCAGCGTACTGTGGCTTTCCTGAACTTTACTGCTAGCCAGATTAACAATGGTAAACCTCTGCTCAGAGCTAGTGGGAAAGTTTTAGCTGAAACGGTTTTCTGTCGGAATGTGCCGTTTCAACTAAACCAAACTTTTTTTTTGCAAAATTGTACAGGTTTTGGTTAGGAAAAAATTGGGAAAAGGTTTTGAAAATGTTGAAGTGTCTTATTTTGCCATTTTCAGAACAAAGTTTCAATTTTTCATTTCAAAATGATTTCATTCCAAAACTGACTTTATATAAAAATTAAAAAAGGTTGAAATCTAAACAAAATATTTGAAATCAAACAATGTTTTGATTGCAACACAAATTTCTGACCATTTCATTTTGGCCTGAGACAGGATGAACACGTTTCCAAATATCAATTTTTTCAAAGGATGGAAAATCTCTCTTCTAGCCAGCTCTGCCTCTGATGTCTGTCCTGCTGATGCTGCATTTTAAAGAGATCATTGCCAACAATGGACTGCAGTCTTCTGTCTTTGGCATGACTCCCTGAAAAGCTGCTGCTAACTGCTGTAATCTCTGTAATGGATCCTGCTTTTGTGTTCTAGAAGAATCAGCTTTAAAATATCTTTAGGTGTCGCCCCTGAATCAATACTGCACAGATTGCCAAATGCAGACACAATACAAATATGAATTTAAAAATAACCCTGAGTTAGAAACCAAATGCTAGTTAGGGTTAGAGCACCCCCAGTTACATAGCAAGTGTCCGAGCCCTCATATTGTATGTACAGTAACTTCAAACTGCTGGCTTGCCCTACTGGGGTGGGTTAAGAATGGAGTTTCAGCATTATTTCCTTTCACCTGGGACTCAGTTTTCCCAGTGTGGCGATCATTGCTCATAAAGGGATCTATAGAAGCTACAAGCACCTTGGACTTTGGCTGCTATAAATTAAGCTGATTGAACTTTATATGTGTGATGATAAATCTTTGTTCCTTGGCCCTTTAAATTACTGTGGATCATGTCCCCCACACCCAAATTAAACTTTTCCAGGTGGGTAGGAGTTTTGTTAGTACATCCTACATGGGTTCAGTTTGTCAAGCAAACAAAAAATCTACACACACACAAGCTACTTTTATGCTCAGTGATTGATCCAGGGGAAGGTAGCATGCTCTGGAGGGATAAATCCGAGTACGAAGTGCCAGTCCTGACTCTGCCACTGCTTTGCTGTGTAGACTTTGGCAAGTCACTTCACTTTGCTATGTTTCCCTACCTCCAAAATGGAGATGATACTTACCCATGTACCTTTTGGAGGTATTGCGGGGACTAATTAATTAGTGTCCCTACAGTGCTGTGAACATACCTCAAAATACTATTTTACTGCATTAATACTAATGGGTATGTTAAAGATATTGTGAAAAAGTTAGTTCTGGCACGGACAGATCCTTAACTGACACAGCAGCAGAACCAACAGGATAAGTAGGCTATTAGCACATGTAATTGTCTTTATGAGCAAAAAAACCCAAACTGAAACAAAACACCTGCATCAATATACTGTTTAGTCTATATAGTTAAAATGATAAATCTAGAAAATGCAAAAGCATTCCAACTGCAGTATTAATTGGCTGCTACTAATCCTGTATATTTTGTGGTTCATACTTGGACAACCCAGTGAAATATTAAGCTGCACACTGTGACAGATAAGAAAAATGGGAATATTAAATGTTACATACCTACAATGTGGTGAAATTAACATTCTTGTTGGAATCTTGGCCATGATTTTCAACACCCGTCAGCTGCTCTTATTCAGGAGGCTAACTCACCCTGAAGTTAGGATCCTATTTTGGAAGCTCTTGATCATTAACTTCTACACTTGGTGACTTTTTACAACTTGGCTATATAGGGAAATTGATTGGCATAGCTATTACAAAGTGATTATTCCACTAGAGGGGAGCAGTGTGATCTAGTAGATAGAGACTGGGATTCTTGAGACCTGGTTTCAATTCCAGGCTGTGCCACTGGCCTGCTAAGTGACCTTGGGTAAGTCACTTAATCGCTCCCTGCCTCAATTTCCCTGCGTTTAAAATGGGGATAATATCTCCTTTTTGTAAAGGTTTTTGAGCTCTACTGGTAAAAAGCAGTATAGAGCTAGGTATTATTTATTTGTGTAACTATGTTGGTATAACTGCATCATGTTGGCTTTACTCTGGAATAATAGCTATACCGATCAATTTCCCCATGTAGACAACCTCCAGTAGTTTGTAGGTATATAGCCTCAGTTTTCCATTGATTCAGTCTTTTGTATTTAGTTTTTTCAGCACAGGTTAAAAACAGGAGAAATCTACTCTTTATGTTCACATTTCAGTGTTCCCAGTTGCACTTTCAAGTTCCCTCTCCACTTACTTTTGCTTCATTGCATTTAAGTAAGTTCCCATCTTGGTTGTTGCTCTTGTTTGACTGGGGACCGCTTTGTGCAAGGTCAAGCTAAGAAGTCAGTGGTGCTTGGGCTAGATTGTGGTGGGTTACTATGTATTTTCACAATAGAAAATGATCCAAAAATGTCTTAAAATGAAAGTTCAGAATGGAAAGAGTGCTGCCAAAATTATGAAGGTTGTGATGAACTTCAATTTTTTTCGGCTGTCCTGATGTCAATGCAGATTTAATATTCTTAATGGAAGATTTTATATTTCGTACACACCCTTATGCTCTCCCTTCTGCATATTATTCTAGCAACAACCTGTTTTTGCTGGATAGAGAGAATGTGCAGTGATGTCAAATGCAATGAAGCTTTATTACACTCCAATCAAAATCTTAACCCATATGTCCCTGGAGCATGCCCAGCACTGACTTTTCCCCCATCAAATCTAGCCAAGCACATACTCTTTATCCATGAAAATATTCATATTTCAGCCATTTTTCTTGTAGGCCTGTCCAAAGAAGGGATGGTTAGACTTCTTCCACTCACATCCCCAAAACTCAACTATTTTATTCAAACTTTCCTAAATAATTTTACCTTCAGGCATAAATCAAGTACTTAAAATACCAAAGCAAAAAGCTAATATGCACATGAAAAGACAGTTACAATAGAATCTGCTATCCGCAATCCTTCTACTTAGAGGATGTTGACTAAAATCAACGTTTGTACTTGATCAAATTTTGTTTAAAATAACTTTAACCTGTGTAGTTTAGCTTTATGGTTGTATTGTCCCTGCTAATTTATCTTATTTTCCATTAGCATCAGCCTCATTTCTCTTGTGGTTTCTGCTACTTCCCCACTGAAGCTGCCTTTAATGTTGAACTTTCTGGATTTTGGTAATAGATGGGTTTCATGTTCATATCCTTCTGGACAGGCTTCATCTTAAAATCCTAATCTGTTTTTGGGTTGCAGTTTCTCTGTATGATGGGGTGGGAAACCCTGTCCACCTTTTTCAAAGGTGAAAGTCGCTTGTCACATTTGTAACAATGTATCTTGCTGATACTATTCTGACAAACTACTGTACCTATTTCACTAAATCCTCATACTATCGAGTCTGAATTCATTACTCTGAATTCATTACTATTCGTTATACTAAGTGATTCCAGAGCCACACAGATGTTGCTCTTTATATCTATATCTAAAGATTAATGACTAATATAAATATAAGAACATCATGTTTTACTATTCAGCTTTTTGTTGACAAGCTCAGCGAGACCTCATGAAATGAATGGCTGTGGTGACTGGGACCACCCTTTTTCCCCTACACACATCCTCTTGGAGGTGATCACCTCTGGGGTTAAAGCATATTTGCAGAGCAATGCACATCACTTGAACTGACACTACCCATCATGTACCTGCTCAATGGAAAAATACCAGTTAGTATCTATAGCTGTCAATTGTGTAAATTACATGAGCTCTAAATTTATTTTGAAAAGTCTTAATTCTTTCAAAAGGAGAATTTGTCTTCTGGAGGTGCAGAAGCCTCATATAAGGAGGGTTTTAGAGTTCTTGCCTGTTTAGCTGCATAGTTTTAAAACACTATTTCTGTGTCTTCAATCAGAGCTTTCTGTTTGTACATGAAGGATCAGTAACATGTTTGACTGAACTCAGGAAATGGAAGTCATTTGAATTGACATACATCACAGAGAATTAGTCATGGAATTCTGACTCTAAAACATTGCTTCAGCCATCCTAATTAAAAGGGAAGCTGTCTATTAAAATGTGCTGCTTAAGCCAAACTCCTAAGTTTTGCTTTCTTTACTGCAGATAGTAAAACACAAAATTGAGCAATCTGTTGTTGCTGCTGTTTTTGTTTTTTTTAATCCACTTCCTCAGGAGAAGAAGAAAAATAAATGGTTGGGTGACTTACATATATCCAAACCTAAAGCTTTTGACCCAGTTTACCAAAACTGTATTTGAAATACTGAGGAAAATCTTGATTACAAATAGTTATTTTTTTCTAAAACACTTTCTAAGTTTCCCATGATCCTTCCCCCCCCCCCATCCCTCTTTGTCTGGAAGGGAGGAGCTATAAAATGTAGCCATTAAGATTCAACACTCTGGATTACATAAATTATTCCTTTGTTGTGTATGGAGACACTCAGGCACAGAAGGTTAAGTGACAACCTCTGTGCCAGAGTTTCCTCATCTGTAAAATAGGTTGCCTGAGATGCACCAGATAGCTAAGGGGACAAACAGAATATTGCCCAGATCTGTTAATTCCAAGCCCTCCATTTTAATAACTAGATCCTGCTCCCTTACAGTAAAAAAAATAAAATAAAAATTCTTATTGGTCAACTGCAAACCATTCCTGAGTTTTTAACTTTTAAGAAATGCATTTCAAATTTTGTTTGTAGAAGCGTAACTACCCCATAACAGTGTCAGATTTTGTCTTTAAAAATGAAATGGTTGGGAACATTGAAAAGTAAGTATTACAATTTCCTTGGTGAGCATTTGACTTTTCTTTTGATTAATAAGCTGTTTAGAGAAGAGTATTTGCAACCAAGCAATGGGCTCTTATATCCAACCCATCTGATTCTTCTGTGTGTCCTGACTTAGCCCCAAGACTCAGTAAAGAATCATGTGGCGCTGTGGTAAGGGACATTAGCAATTTGGTATGAATAAAGAAGAAAGAGTTTCAGAGAAGGCTCTCTTGTCATGAGTTCCTAACCAGCAGACGTGCAACACAGCCTGGAGTGCTGGAGTTTAGCAATCAGATACTAAAAACTCCGACATAAAACTGTCCATTATTTTGGGGCAGATCCTGGTAGTGCAGGAGATACTTTATACCTAGCTGAATGTCTTCTACTTCCACTAAAATCAGTGCACTCAACAATTTGTAAAATTGACCCCTTAATTACCTTCTTATAAATTCTATAGTAAAGAGGGATTTGTCTTGCACTTCTTTTCATGTATTTTTAAAATATCCACTGACCAGGCCAATTTGCATCGGTGAGATGTGAAGGCCAGAATAAAAATACTGTGATTCTAGAACAGGGCTCGGCAACCTTTCAGAAGTGGTGTGCCGAGTTTTCATTTATTCACTCTAATTTCAGGTTTTGCGTGCCAGTAATACATTTTAACGTTTTTAGAAGGTCTCTTTCTATAAGTCTATAATATATAACTAAACTATTGTTGTATGTAAAGTAAATGAGGTTTTAAAAATTTTAATAAGCTTCATTTAAAATTAAATTAAAATGTTGTTTTCCCCCCCCCCCCCCCGGACCAGTGACCAGGACCCAGGCAGTGTGAGTGCCACTGAAAATCAGCTCATGCGCCGAAGGCGGCACATGTGCCATAGGTTGCCTATCCCTGTTCTAGAAGATGATGAGAGGGATGGAATGGCCTCAAGGTATCAAGAACCCTTTCAGAAAAGCTTGCAGGGATAGGGGTACTGCTTGAATTAGTCCTACATATATTTGAAGAGTTATGAGATAATAAAAATATGGAATCTGGTGACGTGATCCGGTTGTTAAAACTAACTCTTGTCCGTCTTTGTCCAATAGTCAGCACTTCGGTGTTTGGACCATTCTTGAATTAAAGTGTAATTAGCCTCTTTAATTTTTGCATCATAGGCATTGAATGTGATGAGCCCAAAAATATATTGATGTTTATATGGAGAACAAAAGAATCACTGACGTGTATGAAGATAAGGCCTTTATGAAATACTAACTTCAGCTGTAGTTGCATGTGAATTGGGGGAAAGAAGATTTGACTTTATAATCTTTTGTTTATTTGTTTGATTGTTCTCTATTTTAGTTTAGATCTTGTTTTGCATCTTATTGTCAAACTCTTATTCATTTTTTAACTACTTTTGATTACTACTCTGTCTGACTTGTCCAACTCTTTTCTATAATTTTGCTTTCAACGACACTGTTTTTCAGAAGCTTTTTTACAAATTGGTGCAAGTTTGACAAGTCTGTATTGGTTTAATTGGCTCATGGGGGTAAGCTAATGAAGGATTGATTGATTGATTGCTGAAACGGTTTGAAAACAGGCTCTGGTTGTTTGTGGTGACTTATCACCGAATGATTATTCCCAACTTGACTCTCCTTTAACTCTTTAATTCATGGCGTCTGTCTTCTACATATTCCTATTTTAAAAAGCTATAAGAATTAATTCATTAAGGATGCATCTATTTTGTAGAAATACCTAGGCATCCTTCTGCACTAGTGCAGGTCAATAGGGGTAGAAATAATGGAAATGCTAGTGTAAGATGGGGCACAGGTATGTTTACCAATGTGATTTTATACTGTATATATTGTATCCTATCTACACTGCAACTTCCTCTATTGTTTCTACTGGTGAAGTTACGCTGCAGCAGAAAAACTCATAGATTTTCCCATGAACACAGGCCTAGGTGATGAATCGTTGGTTTCATTCAATAGTTTCATTCAGTAGCTGTAGGTTTCATTCATTCTCCGTCAAGTTATAATTGCTGTTCAGTGCTTTGCTTTTCCAAATGAAGCATAATTGCATTTTATCAACTAAACTGCTCTGTGATTGCTGGGTATAAAGCAGAATGAAAAAATACTAGTTCTGGCTATTTTAATTTTGGAAATTAGAGGGCTGTTTATTTTAGGTGACTACTAGCATTCTAAATTTGATCTCCTAAATGGCTTCAGGCAAGCAGCCAAAAAAATGTGGAAACCTTCTTGGCTTCTGCTTTAGATTCTCTGGATGTGCCCTCTTTCTCACTCAGCAGCCGTTCCAGCTTTTAGAGCATTACTCAAGATATTCTATACCATAGAAGGCAAACTCATAGGTGCAAGCTGAGAAAGATTTAAAAGTTGCAGGTAACCTAGCTGACATTGAATAGAAACTAAAAGTAGAAGCACAGAAATGCTGATATGTCAGGTTCGCTGCATAGAGCCCTTCAACAATGTTAATAGAAACCTTCTAGCTCTAAACACTCTGAATTTGCCTTTTTATTAAGTGCTACCTTAAAATATGAAGGCAATACTGAAATGGCTCATGTTTCACTGAAAATATGCCCTAATTTCTTAGTTTTAAATCATAGTTCAGGTTCACTGATGCCAGAATGATTTTAAATTTAGTGTTAATTATACTAATCTATTTCTATATTTAATTATGAGGATTATGTAGCCAAATTTGAGGAAATGAGCCCCTGGAGAGAGAAAATTTAGGGGAGGTAGGAAAACTTACCCTTAACACTAGAGCGGTGTTGGGAGAATATGAAAAGGTTCTTTTCAGATACTGGAGCCAGCTCCTCTACCCTGTTAAGTCTGTGTTGTGCCACTGTGCTAGTGAAAATCACATTTAAAGTCTTTTAAAGTGGCCAGCTAAAGATTCTTTTTGTGCTGGGATATCACAAATGATATAGATCTGCCTATGCTGGCTCTATGCCATTTGCCCTCAGCTACTGGGATATGGGTATGGCCAGAATGCTTTTGTTCACCACCCAGCCGCAGATGGCATAATGCTACTTTTTGAAACCATTGCAGTTAGTGCAATTTAGAGCAGTCCTGAGGTGGCTCTAAATTGCTATTTGGGATTGGAGGATCAGGAAGCTGCAAATATGGCATACAATCACTTCTCTAGTCATGTTAGCTGCAAATAGTTGGTGTCCAGGATCTAGTCCATCAAGGGTGGATGCTCATTTGAGCATTATAAGCCCTTTGAACATTTTAAGGTCTCTTAGCATTAGACCTTCGCAACCTGTTTCGATCACTCTCACCCATCCATCTAAACTCCAGAACTAAGTAAAAACAAAAGTACCTTAACTTTAACAGCAGCTAAACAGAAATTCTGGCCTTGATGCAAAAATTACTTCCTGAGATTCTATGACCTGTGGAACACAGGAGGTCAGACTAGATAATCATAATGGCCCCTTCTACTCGTAAAAATCTAAAGTTGCAGCTCAGTCCTGTTCTAACACTACTTGGTGTGTATGGAGCCTAACATTGTAAGTAATGGGTTCAAATCCCACACGCTAGTATTAGGCCAAGATGTTCACCCTCAGTCTCCATTCAGATCTCCCATGGGGAAGGAAAATTGTCTGCTGTCACCAAGATACTATCATCCCCTTCCTGAGAGTACGTGGAAGGATGAGTAAAGTTAGTGTGATGCACCTGTATTCTCCTATCAGCCCTATGGCAATAACTAGTAAAAGTCAAGTGTCATGAAGCTGTAACATCTTTTCCACTGAATCCTCTGCATTAGGAAATCCCCCTTTATGAAGGGTCCAGGAAGTCCCTAGTAGAGCAACTCTACAATCTGTGCCACTGAAGAAAACTTAATAGCTATGGCAGATCCTGGAAGATCATCTGGGTTTGGGATGGGGAAGCTATGGCTCATTCTGCTATAGAGCAAACTCTCTGTCCCACACCCCATCCCCAAATGGCTCGGGAGAAATATCAGAATATAGGAATTGCCATTCCAAGTCAGACCAGTGATTCTTCTGAGAGTAGCCAGTGTCTTCAGAGGGTGAGTCAAGAAACCCTCTTACGGACAATTATAGAATAAGGAAAACAGGATTTGGCCCTATACTCACTCTTTAAAATTATTCTCTATTTAAGTTTTAGATATTTTTTGCTTCTAATTGTTTGGGGGTTTTTTTGTTTGTTTTGTGGGGTTTTTTTGTTTGTTTTTTTACTACTTTGACTATCTGTTTTCTGACATGTCTAACTTTTTTAGGAGAAGATTCTTCCAGGCATTTAATGGAAAGTTTGTGACCTGAAACATGAATACTGATATCCAGCTTTGTATAACAATCAATGTTCTTGTCTTGGATGTAAATATCTAATTCTTTTTTCAGTCCTACTCTTGGCTTTAGTAATATCTTGTAACAATGAGTTCCACAGGTTAAATTAAGGGCATGTGTTTTAAATTAGCATTTACTTTTGTTGGCTTTAATTTTTCCTTCCAGTTTCAATGCTAAACAAGGATATTGGCATCCTTAGGGTACCCTGCTGTTAACTTCTTTCCATGTTAAAGTGGGATGTTTTATTATGCATACTCCTCCATCTGTCTCTTAGCCAGTTTCTAATCCATGATCTCTCCCAGAACTTAGTTTCCTTAATAGCTTATTTTGAGGGACTTCATTGTCTATTATTTTGCTGACATACTGGAGAGCCTCACAGATTTCCTCTCCAGAGACCCTCCTGTGGGGGTGAGCCAACTCAGCTTTTAAATCTGAGAGAGATTTTGATGCCAGTTCTGACATCACTTAAGCCTCTTCAATCTGTCCTACATACTTATGGTGCTAATTATAACAGTATCTAACCCCCTCGCAGTCTCTGATGTGTTTATTCTCTCAACACCCTTGTCATAAGGTTAAGGTACTGCTATTATCACATTTTACAGAGAGGGAACTGACATGCAGAGAGACTGACTTGCCAGAGTTCACACAATTAGTCTGTGGTGGAGCAGGAGTTGAACCCAGCTCTCTCACAGTCTAGGTTTACATGCTAACCACAGGACTATCTTGCCTCTGAGTTATCAGGTCAGTCTGAAATGTGCTGTGGTAGAGCAACTATTGAGTTTAGTTTAATAACCATTGTTAAACTTGTTTGTAATGTAGGTGGGGCATCTGTGCCCCTACTTCCTCGCCCTTGCTTAGTCACTACTCTACTCTTCTAGATACTGCTAAAACAGTCTTTAATTGAGTGCTGATCTGAGATTGCCACATGAAGTGGCAGTTCATTCTGGGTCAACACAAAACAAGCTCTGGAGCAATATTATGGGTCCAGCAATGTACGAAGTGGGTTGATTATAAAGTACCAAAAGGACTGATTTACAAAATGACAACAGCTTTGGAGGCTGTTCTTTGCCCAAATAAGGTCACGCACCACTATTTGAAATGTTCACCTGTCAGTCTGACGACAGATACCTTGTTTCAGAGGTAGTTGGGATATTTAGCTATTTTAAATATCTTGGTGAAGGTATCTTCTCCAGTTGAGGCATGCAGGCTTACTATTCACTTCATTGGCATCCTGCTCTGTTGCTCTGTTGGGCCAGTTGCATGGGAACAGATTCTGCAATGCATTTCACTGAGTCTAAGCAATGGGAAAGCGACACGCGTAGTCTGTTCAGATGGAGCAGTGTGTTCCCTGGAAGCCTAATCAGAGTAAACAGGTGTGAGCGGCTGTTCATGCTATCAAAATACCCGCTTTGTGGCTCCTTGTTCACTTCATGCTGCTTTCCTGTTCTGCTGTGTCTGACAAGTCAAAACAACAAAGAATCCTGTGGCACCTTAGAGACTAACAGACGTTTTGCAGCATGAGCTTTCGTGGGTGAATACCCACTTCTTCAGATGCATGAGCTTTCGTGGGTATTCACCCACGAAAGCTCATGCTGCAAAACGTCTGTTAGTCTCTAAGGTGCCACAGGATTCTTTGTTGCTTTTACAGATCCAGACTAACACGGCTACCCCTCTGATACTTGACAAGTCAAAGTTACTTTAGGACAGAGGGGACCTTTAAAAGAAAAGCCAGCACTTTTCATATTTCTCCCCTCCCCCTTTTTTCCCTTTCTTTAAAGTAGTTCATGGAATTTACCCCACCAGGTGTGCCTCAACAACTATCATGATTTGTCTGACAGGCAAAAGTTTCCATTGAACTAATGAAAAAGTTTTACTTTATTTTAATACATACATAATTTTCTCACTCTTGTGCTAGATGTTGCCAGACTAATTACTGCTGTCTGGCTCATTTCCTGTGGCTTGACCCTCACAGATGTAGTTTTCATACCAGGAAGAGCTACATCAGTTCCAAGGAATAGGGAGTAGTGGTCTGGGCAGGAATTACTTTTATAAATGTCTGCTCACCTTTCTAGCTCTGATCTCTTAATAAACATCCTTTTAAATTGTGATCCTACTATATATAATACAATTACTATAATGATTTATAAACCAGGGCAGAAACCTACAGTGCTGTTACAAATTGAAACTCAGTGGGAAGAAAACCCAATGACCTTATCTCCCACTAGGTCTAGGTTTGGAACACTAATGTAGCTTTCTGCATTTCTTGATTGATCAATTATAAAGACATGCAGAAAACTACAATGAAATTGCTCAAACACTGCCCACTATGACTATTGTTTGTCCAGCTACACCATTGCTAGCCCTGTCAGGAACCTGAGGGTAAACAGGCCACCAGCTGCACTGGTGTGTGAAGTGCTCACGCTCCGAGCAGGAAGAGAGAACAGTGGTTAAAACACCAGCAGCCCTTCTGCAAACTGAACAGATACCGGTAGCATTGTAGGCAATAGCAAAGAGGGTTTTTTCTCTATTTTCACCAACTTTCTCCTAAAGGCCCCAGTGAAGCTCAGGGCCCTGCTACACCATACAAACACATAGATACAGTCTCTGTCCCCAAATAAATGATATTCCTATTAGGGAAGACAGACAGACAAAGGGTGGCAGGAAAACCAGGGGCACAGAAAGATGAAGTTACATGCTCAGTGTCACACAGCAGGTCAGTGGCAGTCAGCAATAGAATCCAGCTCTTCTGGATCCCACTCTACCACACTGCAGCTGGGAGGAAGGAGATGTTTATCCCATACCTGGTGCGTGAGCAAGAGGGTACGCCTC
The DNA here is from genome assembly GCF_016161935.1 of Mauremys reevesii. Taxonomy (NCBI): domain Eukaryota; kingdom Metazoa; phylum Chordata; order Testudines; family Geoemydidae; genus Mauremys; species Mauremys reevesii. The sequence goes on from NW_024100733.1 coordinate 145,767, forward strand.
TGAGAACAAGTGGTCCCCCCACAAATCTGCTGGAAGCCAGGGCCATCCTAGTTAATTGTTTATATTTATAATGTACCTAAAAAGAACAGCCTAGCCATTGCTCCATGTGCTTTCCTAAATCAAAGATACACCTGTCCACACTAAGAATTTTCTCAAATTCTCCCATCTTCCTCTAGTACCAGGCATAGCAATGGTAGGGGATATTAGTGTAGACTGGACCATACTGTAGATAGCATTTGGGTGCTGTTGCTACAGCTTCCACTGTTGCTATTACTGGTGAAGCTACACTGGCTGTGAATGAGGGTCTCATTTTTCCCAGTGTAGGAAAGGCCAGTAAAGCATGGATTGGGGAAGGGAGCTAGTGGAGTGTTACAGGCTGAGAAGATGGGGATGTGACCAGAAGAATCTGAGGGTATGGCTACACTTGCGAGTTGCAGCGCTGGTGGAGGCTTTCCAGCACTGCAATTAGTAAGTGTCCACACCTGCAGGGCACATCCAGTGCTGCAACTCCCTGGCTGCAGTGCTGGCCGTACACCTGGCTCAGCATGGGGAATAAAGATTGCAGCACTGGTGCTGCAGCGCTGGTCATCAAGTGTGGCCACATACCAGCGCTGTTATTGGCCTCCAGGGTATTAGCAGATATCCCAGAATGCTTTTATAAATTACTCTCTTTGTTTTGTTATGCAGCCTCTCTTTGTTTTGTTGTGAACTCAGAGCTCCGTAGCTCCCGGAGCTGCTTATCTACAAACACAGCTCCTGTTTGCTGTGATCAATCTGTGAACAATCAAATGAGATAATGAGGCAGGCAGGGAGTGAGTGTTTGCTTGACAGAAACGGGGCAGAGGGGAAAGAGGGAGTCCATTGGCTGCAGGCTGTTTGCAGTTAAGAGTTAAGGGTAAGGGATCGGGAACATGTTCTGATTTTTCAAGGCAGGAAGGTAACACACAGTGTTGGCTCCAAAAATCCACTCTCTCTCTCTCGCCCGCTCCCTGCCACACTACGCCCCACCCCACCCCCCTCTTTTGAAAAGCACGTTGCTGCCACTTGAATGCTGGGATAGCTGCCCATAATGCATCACTCCCAACAGCGCTGCAAATGTGGCTACACACCAGCGCTGGTAGCTGTGAGTGTGGCCACACACCAGTGCTGGCCCTGCACAGCTGGACGACCAGCGCTGCAACTACCAGCGCTGCAGATTTGTAAGTGTAGCCATACCCTGAGAAGGTTGACACTGAGTCTGTTTCTCCCTCACAAGAAATCTCACCCTCCAAGCACTACGTTAAGTACCTTTTTATTATCCCAGTTCATTCTATTCATTTGCACAGAAGCTGAGGTAATGTTGGATCTTTGTCCAAGAGGAGTTTGCAAGCAGCCTAGCCAGGGGCAGGTGCTACTGAGGTGAATGGAGCAACTAATAAACCTAGAAAATGCTGAGCCTTGAAAGATTCCAAAAATTGTTTAATGCCCTATTTGTAATCCTGTAGATTTTTTTTTTAAAATCCATTTTATAATCACAGTAAACCACTCCAGCTTGTGCAGCAATTGCTAATTAAGCCACTTCTCAGGTACAATGGAAGCAATTGGTTTTGCTTCCTGCTTCACTGCACACCTCATGTGTATGTTAATTAGCAGTACCGCACCAGCAGTCTGTTGCTTAATTTACCCTATCAACACTATTCAGTTCATAATCTGTATTAAATATTTATATTTCTTACTTTTGTCCAATCTTTAAGGGCCTCTGCATCCCTGTCTGAGCCCCAAGTCACTATTTTTTTTTAACCTCTGTTCTAAGGCCACCAGTGCATGTATGAAAGACTGGATTTGATTTCCTTCCAGACCCCATCAGTGTTGCTCCCAAGGTTGAGTTAATTGCCTCTACAGTGCTCCTAGTCCCTGCTGGCCCAAGCTGTAAGCCTGGTTCTCCACTGCCTTGAACATTATGCAGTCATTGCATCTCTGTAAAGTGAGTGTAAACTGCTGTCTTTCAGAGTGGTTAATGTCTTACACCCCACTTTCCCCCCCCCCCCCCCGCTGCCCCTTTGCACAGGTGCAAGGAAGGGAAGAATGAGGCCCATGACTGAACTCCAGTCTCTTGCTTGGCAAAGCAGAGAGCTGAGCCTGGGCATCTTAATCATACAACTCATGTGTAGGTGTGTTCACATTTTTCCCTTGGAATTGCAATGATCTACAAAATCAACCAAGGGGTTTGCAAACAACTTTAGTTGTCTCTGTCAGCTTTTGACTGTAAATCAGCATTAACAATTTCTTTAGACTAAAAATTCTCCAGGGCAGGGATATTACCACCTCATTTGTCAGGATGCCTTGCATCCCTGATGCCCTGTATGAATAGTCCCTTACATCATGGATGACTTGTTTATGGTAAAGGTGGAACTGTTAGATCACCTTAGCGCTGTGTAGTAAAACAGCTGGGGATGTACTAAGCCACTTGGGACTCCTAAATTTTGCAGGTGGAGAGCTTGAAAGATAGGGCCATGATGGACGTGGCTTGTGGCAGACTGCGAAACATGGGCTAGTAAGGCACAATCTAATGGAGAATTTAATCTTAGCCCTGCTGTGATGTAAGTGGGATTGGGAGGGAAGGATGATGCAATGGCATTGCTGAATAAACACCCACGAAAGCTCATGCTGCAGAACGTCTGTTAGTCTATAAGGTGCCACAGGATTCTTTGTTGCTTTTACAGATCCAGACTAACACGGCTACCCCTCTGATGCTGAATAAACAGTGCTACACAGGGTTTATTCAGAAACCTGCTGGATTATCAAGATTGACAGTGCCATCACCAGCCTACACAAGGTCTGGAGCCCTTCCTTCAGTTCTAAAATGTAGTGTTGACCTGATTTTTCTGTCCATGTCACAGGCGACATTAGCCAAGGGCCATGTCTCCACTAAAAACTTTGGCTGATGCAAGTTATGTTGCCATAAAGCCACCGCAGTTAGCATATTGCTTGTGTGTGCGCACATACTTGGCTCCTTGTGTTGGCGCTGCGCTTGGGTCGATGCACAGGGCAGAGCACTATGGGTAGGTAGCCCAGTGTGCAACCCACCACTGTCCAGTGCAGTGTCTTCTGGGATGTTTTGGCAATGTATGGTGGGGCAGAAATGAGGCACATAGTTGACTGGGAGCAAGGGGTCAACTTCCCAGCATGCAACTTTCTCCGTCCCATAATATCATCTATATCCCTGGCTCAGCAGGTGCATAATGACAGCTGAAGGTGCTCTTGGTGGATTGAAGGGACACTGACATTGCTTAGCCACAAGACTGAATCTCTGTGAAAAGAACATCATAGCTGCCTGCTGCGTCCTGCATGATATCAGTGGGGAAAAGCTGCCGCCAAGGTAGAGGGCGGAGGTGGAGCGGCTGTCTGCTGAGTTTGAACAGCCAGACGTGAGGGCTGGTAGAAGAGCTCAATGTGGAGCTATACGGCTCAGGGAGGCTTTGAAAGAACACTTTAACAGTAAGCCACAGTGTTGTGTTGTGTTGTGGTGGATTGTTCTGCACTTGGTCCTGCTGTTTTGAGGCCTGTTAGGAATTGTGTGGTACTTGTGTACATCTCTGAATAAAACACTGTCAGTGCACCTGTTAATTTTGTGGTACTTGCTGTTCATTTATGATTATTACACTGTGTTTGTCACTGATCCTATGAGTTGTCACACTGGACAGTAACAAGCAAGTGAGTGCTTTTGGTGCCATTAGGCATTCTGCAGTATATGTTGTGAACTAATAAAGATGAATTATTTTCCAAAGATTAGAATTTTATTCAGTAACAAAACCAGTGTGCAAAAATCTGTGCAATTTAAAAGCAAATACATTAACAACATAATACATTAATGGAACAGAACTTAGCAAGGGGAAAGAACATTCATGTCCATTTTGGCTACATGTACAGCAACCATGGCTTTCACAGGTCAGTGTATGTAAAGCTGTGGTGGTTCTTAATGTTCAGTGGTAGGGATGCAGCCCATGATACCATGTGGAATGTTGAGTGGGAAGGTGTATGAAGATGCTATAATGAATTTCTCCATGGACTGCAAAGGGAGGCGGGTTCGTGATTGTTGAACCTGTAGATCCACAAGAGTCTGCAGCCGGAGAAGCCTCATTATGTCCTGGTGCATCTTCCTCTCCTCTTGCTGCTGGAACTCCTGGACCTTTCTCCTGTCCGCTGTTTCCTTCTCCAAGCTGGCTGCAGCATTCATGCTCCAGGCCCTCTACTCATGATCTGATGCAGCACTGGCTTGCAGGATTTCATTGAACATGTCATCCCAAGTACTCTTCTTTCTCTTCCTCATCTGGCGCAGGTTCCGTGAGTGTGGAGAGGGAACTCCTCCAGGCTGCAAAGGCAGCAGCTACAGATAAAACATACAGAAGTACCATTGTCATTATAGTAAAAATGAAAAGTGAAAGTTGAGATTCAGAACTTTCTTTCCTGGCTCCCCAACACTTCTGCTGTGGCGTGCTTCTGCATGGTGCCACTCACAGCACCAGCCACGGTAAAAATGGTCATCCGCGGCAAGAGAAATGAGGAGAGAATTGCTCGGTTGCTTGAAACTATGAGTATAAGGCAATGGCACTGAATACTGGCACCTTTTCCACAGGCAATGGTGAGGTTAGCTGATATTTCACTCCTGAGGGTACCAAAGGCACAGATAGCACAGCTGCTGCTGGCATCCCAAAGCCTCCCAGGGCCTGTATGCTGCTAATCTGCTTACTGCAGTGGTGCCTATCAGTTATCATTAGGGTGGCCAGATGTCCTGATATTTAACCCTTTGTCCCACGTCCTGATCAATGTATGAGCGGGACGCCATTTGTCCCAATATTCAGGTAAGGAGGCGAGCAAGAGGGAGGCACTGACCCTGTGGGTGCTCTGGGGCTGGAGCACCCACAGGGAAAACTTGCAGCCAAGCTCCTCTCTCCTCGCCTCCTTCTCCTCCCCACCCCCTCCAGTGCTCTGCATCCCCACTCCTCCCCGCCTCCAGTGCTTCCCGCCGCCTAACAGCTTTTGGTGGCACTTAGCACTTTCCAGGAGGGAGGGGGGAGGAGCGGGAATGCGACGCACTCAGGGGAGGAGGCGGGGTGGGGATGGGAGAGCACCCACCTGGCAGAGGGGAAGTCAGTGCCATAGGGGTGAGTAGCAGGCAGGGGGGTGAAGAGGCAAGTGGCAGGTAAGTGAGTGAGCAGGCAGGGAGGCAGGCAGTGGGTGAGGGACTGAGGAGGGACACAGCAAACCAGCGGTAGGCCAGGGAATGAGGTAGGGCGTGGTGAGGGAATGGGACCTGGGGCAGAGCCTGGGAGGAGTGGGGGTGGACTGTGGGTGGGGCTGATACATTGGGGTGCTATCCCGATATTTTAGCGTGGTGATCTGGTCACCCTAGTTATCATTGACCGGCGCAGGAAAGTGTTTCTATTGTGGAGAAAAAAATAAGGCTGCCATCCCTAGACACCTTTGGGAGAGGATTGCGGAGTAGCTCCTTGGAAGTTGCATTGAGATCTCTCAGGTGGATTCAAGGGGCATCCCTTTGTGCTCTGTATGGCCCCCCTTGCACAACTCTACAGGGGAATGAAAAGCAGATAACTCTTTGTTGTACAGCTACCTCTTCTAATAGTAGTAAATGAATGAAAAGTGGGGTGGGGGAAGTGTCATCAGTTCATCAATACGGTTAGACACTTACCTGAGTTTCTTTCACCTGCACTGGGCTCGCCTGTGCTCGACTGCCAGGACTGCATCAGACTCTCAAATGTGTCCTGGCTCGAAGCATAGCTGGATCCCCAGTCACATGTCCTCCGTCTTCCTCTTTCACATCCTCCTTGTCCTTGTTGTTCAGGCCAAGGGCCTGTGGCTTGGGCTTCTCAGAGGTATCCATGGTGGTGTGCAGCATATTAGTGGGTTCTCTGCCAAGTATAGCATGCAGCTTTTTGTAAAAGCAGTAGGTCTCTGGCTTGGTACTGGGTCAATTTGTTGGCCTTCCTGGGCTTCTGGTATGCCTGACACAGTTCCTTCGCTTTCACATAGCGCTGCTGCTGATCTCTGTCATACCACATTTCCTGCATCCCCGGGGCAATCTGCTCATAAATATCCATGAGTGGCTATTGCTGGTCCATAGCTGTGTTTGCACAGTCTTTTCTCTCCCCCCCCCCCCAGCCCAGGAGATCCAATATTTCCTGTCTACTCCAAACTGGAGTGTGTCTGGAATATGTAGCAGGCATGGTTGGCTTGGCAGTTGCACACAATGATGGAGAGCTGCTAGGTGTGCTCACCAAACTGGACAATCAGGAAAAGACATTTCAAAGATGCATGGGGCTTTAGAGTGGAGGCGGATCTTCTGGTCTCTGTGACGGAGTTCACAATTGTGACCAGAGCAGTCAGTGTCGGGCATTGTGGGACAGCTGCTGGAGGACTGTTAGGGTTGACATAAGTAACGCAGTGTCTACACTCATATTGCGTCAACCTTAGTACATTGACCATGGCTCAATGCTACTCTTGGAGGTGGTGTTACTCTGTTCCTGTAACAGGGCACTTACATCAGTGGGAGACAAATTTAAGTGTAGACACATGCACAACTAGGTAGACACAAGGCGGTTTACATCAACCTAACTTTGTAGTGTAGACCAGGCCCAGGTAACAAATCCATAACTAATTAGTGTGTCCCAGGCTCTCTTCTTTCTTCTGAAAAAGGAATGGACAGGAAAAAATATGTGCAGGAAATGTATATGACAGAATGGGTTAGAGAATAAATCCCTTATCAGGTTCAGCTTCATATAATGGGGAAGTGGGAAGGGCAGATACAGTTTTATTTTGTATCAGAGGGGTAGCCGTGTTAGTCTGGTTCTGTAGAAGCAGCAAAGAATCCTGTGGCACCTTATAGACTAACAGATGTTTTGCAGCATGAGCTTTCGTGGGTGAATACCCACTTCTTCGGATGCAAGCAGTGGAAATTTCCACTGCTTGCATCCGAAGAAGTGGGTATTCACCCACGAAAGCTCATGCTGCAAAACATCTGTTAGTCTATAAGGTGCCACAGGATTCTTTGCTGCTTCTACAGTTTTATTTTGTTATATAAAACTGTAATTTCATTTATTTGTACATGTAGCTGTAGAGGGCCTGATCTGAATCAAATGGAGTCTTTCTACTGACATTCAGTGGGATATGGATCAGTCCACCAGAATAAATTCAGAATAACTTCATTAGAGTTAAATTTGTGTTTAAGGCATTGCATGTGAGATCAAAATTAGGCCCACAGTGATCATCTGAAACTCAGTGTTCCCAAAGTACCATCTCCTTCCATTTAAATAGAGTTAAAGTTCAAACCACCATGATACATCTTCAGAATGTATCCTTGTACTAGCAAGTAATGCAGTGTTTATTACTATAGAATTGCCAGCATATGGTTACATTGTTTAAATAGCTTCTGATTCTTAACTGAATATTACAACAAAATCTGCAGGTGGGCCAATGTGCTAATCAATATTTCAGTGTTTGTGAAGACTCTTTAAGCTGTAGGGAGAAAACTGCTTCTTTCCTGGTTTAACTAAATATTTTCTTATTTTTTATCCTTTCTGTTCTGTGATGTGTGGTCTCCAATAGCTCACCATCTTGAAAGGATTTGTGATAAGGATAAGGATTTGTGGTTTCTCCAGTGCTGCTTCTAACTATGGGCAGCTTTGGACCTAAATCCAGTTCACCCTTCTCTCAAGGTTACACTAGTCTTTCCATCAGACATTATCAGCTGTAATTAATTATTTTTCCTCCTCCCATTACGGATGCCGGGGATTAGTTATGATCAGCCAGTTATGACCAGCTGCTTGCACAATGGAGATGAACTGCATTTCAATTTATTTTTATCGCATGTTCTTCTCCAGGCTATATCATTAGCATTTTCTTTATCATGAGCTGCTGACAACTCTGGGGAAAATTTTGAAAATCATTCAATTTAGAAACTATTTTGCTTTAAAAAAAAATCTGAGATGCACAACCGTCTCTAAACATGATGTTTCCATTTCAAAGTTTTCCAGTTGGGCCTTGTCTGTGGTTGCAAAATTCAGACCTGTAATTCATCACCTGTGGTAACAACAACGGAAGTGCTAGTGGTGAAAGGGCTCAGGTATCTTTATCACCATGTCAAGGTTAAACAGCAAGGTGGTAAAAATACCTGTGTTGTGTCTATAAAAGTGCTTCCACCATGGATAATTATGCAGGTGAATTTTTCAAGTGCATTCATCCCCCAAATGTCTGTGGGTCTTTAATGCATTGCAGGCCAGATGGTAATGTTCATATCGTTAAGGCACTTGTAGGCAGACAGAAATGGCTTAATGGCATGCACAGAATCTGTTCAAATCCAGGAGGAGATGTTTCTAGGGGAGTCTGATGTCCGCTGTGATGAAGAAAGCAAACATGATGTTTAGAAGATGTCAATGTAAATTAAAGAAGGTGGGTACCAGATCTTATTGAGATTCATCTGCTATATCATTGCCATGGAAAGGAAACAACTGTTAATGAACAGGATCCAGCTCTGAGAACAAGGAAAGTGATGCTAAACATTAATAATGTAAGTGCTGAAGCAGTTGGTTTTACTGGAAAAGGGAAGGCCAGTTGACCTACAGTAACTGAAGAAATGTCATGGTTCAGAGAAATTATAAATCAGGAGAAATGAGATCATGTAGGCCAATGATAACAAAATATGAAAGACATTCTTGGCCAATTGGCTTTTTCCTGTCCAGAGAATGTGCTGTAACATTCATGTTTTACTGGCAGACATGACTGCCTCCAATGAAAGCTAACATGTTTTGTGGTGCAAAGATGGGAGCTCTTAACGTTCCCGTGCAAAGTGATTACAAAAAATTGCTAAACCTAGTGTCCTGAACATATTTGTTAAACAATCCCCAGTGCAGTACTGGTGCCTCCAGCAAAAGGGTAACAGTGACATAGCTAATGGCGAATGAGGAAGAAACAGACATTCAAAGGTCCTTCCCCCAAAAAAATATGTTGCAGGGGTTCTTTTATCTGTTAAGCCACTTGCCATATGCAATGCTTCCAGGCTTCTGTGTAGCAAACCTCTGTAATGGAAACTGTCAGTTCTGTTCTGATGTGGATCATGGGGAGATGAATTCAGGGTATTGGAGAGCAGAAGCTCACTAACTCTGAAACTGACCAGATGCAAGCTGACTCACCAATTTACTTTTCCTTCCTACTTCTAACAAATAAAATAAATAAAAATCTAGTGCTCAATCAGGAAAAAAAAATTCCTTGGGTCATTTGCAGCCTAAGATTTGCCCTGCCCTTGCCCTCACTGTTAAAAATAGTTATGAAGAGTCTCCATCCCACCTTTTCCGCCAGTAAATAAGATTCTCATTCTGCTTTCAGTTACAGTGCCTAGCACCACAGTGGGCCCCAGAAGCAGTGTAGGAAAGTCCTGCTCAGAGTCTGCAGCTCTAGGCTAGAGCATGCCCAGTACAGATGGAAGTAAGTTGGATAGTTAAGCAGTGTGACAGGCTTCCAAGGGAGTTTGTGCAATCCCCAGCAGTGAAGGTTTTTAAGACAGGTTAGATAAACCTAGACCATCCCTTATAGGTGTTTATTTGGTCCTGCCTCTGTGCAGGAGGCTGGACTAGATGACTTTTTAAGGCCTCTTCCAACCCTTTATTTCTGTGATCCTATAATTATTGGATAATTTTGCTGTCAAACTCTAACAAGTCTCTACTGAGCATGTGAGAACTGAGATTTTTTTCAAAGGCTTATAACTGGGCCAAATTTGAATAGTTTTTCACAGGGACCGCAAATGGCACATCCCTGTCACAAAGTCACCCTTCTGCTAAATTTCAAGTCCCTGACCCAAGGCGTCTCAATTACACAACTGCAAGAAATTTTTTAACATGGGCAAAAAATGTGTTTTTTCCCTAATTGCATTCTCAGAAATGGTTGAACCATTTTAACTGAAACTTTCCAGAACAATTCAGCTTTAGGCAAACACCTGGCATGGAAATGTTCAGCCCAAATGGTTGAAGTTTGGCAAAATTATAAGAACTGAATACAGGGTCTTATAATGGATAGTGTTGGGCAACCTTAAGCACTACCAGTTCCTTCTGTAATAAATAGCTCTCCTCGACTTCCCTTGGCATACATGGAACACAACACTACAAGCTGCTAGATAGGTATACCTAGAAAAATATTGTATAGCATTACTTGAGAGAGAGTATGTGATCACATAACAGACAATATGATCTCAGAACAAAGAGCCAGGAACACGTGTGGATCTGTTTCCATCCCACCTGTCACTGAATTGCACTAATCTCCTGTTTATATGTTTTTCTTATCTGCATACTCTGGACAGTATTTACTCACCCCACAGAGAAGCTGAGAGATTAGTCTGTTTAGACAATCTTCTCTAGATACAAAGTGTTCCATAAGGGAAAGAGTTATTTCATGGTTTCTGGAAGTTACTTGAGTATTGGGGCACTAAGGCTGAGAGAAGCCCCAGGAACAAGAGAATTACATGAAAGTGACTTTTTCCCAGTTGGCAGACTGGCTATGTCCACACATTCTTTTCATATGCCTCAGGGTGTGCATCACAGAGAAAGGAGGTGTGTGTAACAGCAACATCCTGTTTGCGTGCAAGAGCAGGCACCTCTCCCAAGTCACTAATAATTAGATGTGGGGGGAGGTGGGTAGGGGAAATTGTGTGTAGAAAATACTGTTCTAAAATCCTTTCCTATAGTGAGTAGTTAGAGACAAAATTATGCAACGTCTGGCATTAGAGTTCTATTGAGAACACTGATTTATTTTTGCTTGAGAGGATAGGTGCTGTTAACTTTTCTGAGGGGAAAATGGCTGACAACAGACTTGCAAAAAATAATTTTTTTGTTGTTAATCCTGTGGCAAGGCTGTTATCATCTTGCTTTTGTTTCCTGTTTCTCCACTTCACTCTTCTTACAATTAAGTTCAAGTGACTCAAAAGATAAACCACAACCACAGGTCTGTCTATGGTAGCAATCCCCCAAGCAACTCAGTGTGAGTCTGACCTTTTCACGACATCCTTTAACTCTTTGTGCTCCATGTCTTCCCTATTTTGCATGACTAGTGTGACCGGATGTCCCAGTAAAATCGGGACTGTCCCGATATTTAACCCTTTGTCCTGCATCCCTATCAATGTACCATCGAGACGCCATTTGTCCTGATATTCAGGTAAGGAGGGGTGTGGGAGGGAGGTGCTGACTCCGTGGGTGCTCCACGGTTGGACCCCCCCCTTGGGGAAAAATTACAGCCAAGCTCCCTCCGCCTTGTCTCCTTCTTCCCCTCCCAGTGCTCCATGTCCCCACTCCTCCCCCCGTCCAGTGCTTCCCTCCGCATAACAGCTGTTTGGCGACACTTAGCGCTTTCCAGGATGGAGGAGCGGGGACACACCACACTCAGAGGAGGGGGTGGAGAAGAGGCAGATCAGGGGTGGGGACTTGCGGGAAGTGGGTGGAATGGGGATAGAATGAGGGCGGATGCTTGGGTGGGAAGAGGTGGGGGGTGGGCAAGCACCCACCCGGCAGAGGGGAAGTCGGTGCCGCAGAGGTGAGTGGCAGGCAGGGGGGTGAAGAGGCAAGTGTTGGGCAGGGCGGGGTGAGGAGGCGAGTGGTGGGTGGGGACTGAGGGAGGGATGCAGCAAGCCAGCAGAGGGCCGGGGGATGAGGAAGGGCCTGGTGGCGGGGGGGGGGGGGGGGTGAGCGGGGAGAGGGCGGGACCTGTGGCAGAGTGGGGGTAGACTGTGGGCAGAGCTGATGGCACCCCAATGTGTCTCGATATTTTAGTGTTGTGATCTGGTCACCCTATGCATGACCTCAGTGGATGTTGCAAACTGATCTGCCACTACCTTTTTGTATCTGCTGACTGGTACCATGTGAATCCTTGCAAAGCTCACTGCATTCTGATGAGAGTCACGGAGCCTGGCTTATTTAAGTCAAAGGGAGTTTTGCTATCGACTTCAGTGAGGCCAGGATTTTCATGCCCATCTGGTATCTTGGCATGGAGGAAACCTAGAAAACAACAGAAACTTTATACCCATGCAAAAAAATGCATGAACTTTTTTGTGACTTTCAAAAGAAAAGTAAGTAAAGAATCACTTATAGCATCGCAGAAAGCAATTCAAACATCTGAATACTAGCTCATCTCCTACAAGTCCTTATTTACCGGCACTGCAATAATTCCATTTATGTATTCAAGATTAATTCTAGGATAATCTTAATGAGGAAAAAAAAAACACCCTAAGAAGGCTATAGGAGAATATTACAGAGAGTGCATTACACTAATAGAAAACTGAAATAGCTCACAGACAGACACACTCCCCTCTCTGGGTGGAGGTTGGAGGGAAATTAATCAAATATTCATATAAGTTATGTCACCTTTAAGTGCCATAGTTACCCTTTGATAAAATGGGGATAGTCATTATTCTGCTACTTTGAAAAATGCTGTTGATGGAACATGCGATATAATTCTCTTCTCGTGAGGTTGGTTTTTCAGCAAAATAAATCTTTGAGTTACAAATTATTGCCTTCCAAATTTTCTGCACTTTAAGAACCTGGGGTGAAATTCTGGTTCCACTGAGATCAATGGGAGTTTTGTTATTTATTTCCTCAGAGTCACAATTTCACCCTAGATGTGTAAATGTATGCATGAAAATAGGTGTGTATATGTCTGTAGTGCAGGGGAGCGGGTACTGGGGGAAAGATGGGAGTGGTGCGTTTACATCGCCTTTGGAAACTTTAACCATCAAAGGAGAGGGAGTTAGAAGAAATTGGCTTTTGGAGTGTGTGAAGGTGCTTGACTTGATTTAAGAGTCTGCAGAGACATCTACCCATGGGAAACAAGACTCGGGGAGGAGCAATGAAGAATTCAAAGCAAGGTTCTGGCTTGAGCTGGATACTGCAAGAAGCAAAGTAGCATATATAAATTCAAGACACTCCCATTAAAAAGAGGCAACCCTAGGAAGACTTCAAGAAAGCCTATACAAATGAAATATAACTCTGAGGGCCTATTGTAATTATGCAAAGTGTGGGCCATTAATGGTGGTTTGGAATCTTGATGGCTGTAGAGGGCCTGATCTGAATCAAATGACTGTGGATGGCTCTGTTTGCAGCAGGCCTTCCTGTGAGTCAGGCTGGGAGGAATGAAGGCTTAGGGTCTTACAGTGACATGTGATCATATCACCTGAACTGGAATCTATCTTTAACCTTGTGTTTTTCCATTGAGAAGGAGGGTGGGAATCCAGAGGGACAAAGGATTCCCACCTTATGCAAAAGATATATAAGTGGGTGGAACAGAACAAAAAGGGGATGGCCATTATGAGAAATCCCCTAGCTACCACCCGAGTTAGAACAAGGGCTGGACCAGGGCAAAGGATTGTGCCCAGACTAGGAAGGCATCCAGTCTGTGAAAGAAACTTATTGAAACATCTCTGAGGGGTGAGATTGTATCTGTATTCAGTTTTATTACTGTACTAGACCTAGACTTGCATGTTTTGTTTTATTTTGCTTGGTAATTCGCTTTGTTCTGTCTGTCACTATTTGGAACCACTTAAATCCTACTTTCTGTATTTAATAAAATCACTTTTTACTTATTAATTAACCCAGAGTATGTATTAATACCAGGGGGGGGAGGGCAAACAGCTGTGCAGATGGGTCTATCAGTGTTATAGAGGGTGAACAATTTATGAGTTTACGCTGTATAAGCTTTATACAGGGTAAAATGGATTTATTTGCGGTTTAGAACCCATTGGGAGTTGGGCATCTGAGTGTTAAAAACAGGAACGCTTCTTAAGTTGCTTTCCATTAAGTCTGCAGCTTTGGGGCACGTGGTTCAGACCCTGGGTCTGTGTTGGAACAGACTGGTGTGTCTGGCTGAACAAGACAGGGTGCTGGAGTCCCAAGCTGGCAGGGAAAGCAGGGGCAGAAGTAGTCTTGGCACATCAGTTGGCAGCCCCACGCGGTTTTCTATGATCCAACCCGTCACAAATGTAACCAAATTATCCTCTAGCAACTCCTCCTAACATTTTGTTGCAAGGGTAGAGGGAAAACTGCCAAGAGCTGGACTTTATCCAACCTGTTTACTCTCTCTCCCCCTCATTTTGAAATGCAACAAAACCAATGTGTCTGCCAGCTGGTTAGTGAATTTTGCACAACAACAACAACACAAAACCAAAAGAACCACATGTTATCAAAAGTATCAGACACTCCAAGTACAGTCAAGGTAGGCTGCCTCCAAGATGGCAGAACTTTGTTACTATTGTAATTCAGCCGATCAACCTATGGAAGCCATACTTCTGGGGAGGGACTGGAGAATTACCTCTTTGCCACATGGTGTTATCTGCCTTGATGCTTTTCATGTGTATGTTTGAAATATATAATCTAATCATCTAGTCTGGATGAACATTGTCTTCCCACAGGGCCGCCCTTCTCAATGGGCCCTACTTTCATTGAACTTTGAGAAGAGAATGTCAAAACAGCTCCCTTGCCTTAATCAGACAGATGCACCTTTCACTGTTTGCTCTTTTGCTTCTGAGGTGCCAGCCTTGGGAGCCATGTGGCAGTGAGATTTCAAGGGATATAGAAGAAAGAGAGTTCTTTTATGTCCTTTAGGCCATGGATCTGACTGGGGAAAACAGTGGCAAAACTAAAATAATAACAACAGGAATATTACAAAGATTAATAAAATACACTTAACAGGTATAGGGATATGGGACATGAAACAAAGTGGCCTTAACAGTTCAATAAGCTGAGACTTCATAGGAAAAATGTCACTTGAGTCACTGTTACGTAATTCAGAGGTAGTGCAAGCCTGTTCTGAGGAAAGGCGAGCAGAGAGAGTGTGAGATGGCAAAGCTGAAGCCATAATGTGTGTCAAATCAAGTTTTGTTTTCCCTCTGAACTGTACAAAGTAGTGAACATCCTGAAACTAAGGTGCATCTCTGAAAACATAAGTGGTTGAGACACAGTGAAGGGGGAGAAAACATTTATAAAAAAGCTACAAGGAAAACCTTGGTGTACTGAAAAAAAGGGGCATCAAATGATTTTTTCCCAGCAACCACACCAAAGGTGAAGGAAGAGTAGGAGCTGGCAGTCCCTGCATTCCTTAAGGTTCAGGGAATGCAGGAGCTGCTATCCTGGGATTATCTTCCACAGCAGAGGGACAGGGAAGCAAATAAGCTCACCTCTGCACAGCCAGCCAAGGGCATCTTCTGCTCTAACTGAGGTATCGGAGCCTTGAAGATTGAGTTTTGCTGACCACATCCTCCTCCTTAATTCAGATTGGTATTGGGCTTGAGGGTGGGAAAGGATCCTGAAAGTATGTGGTTCTGAGTGAAAGTGCCTTTTGCTTTGCATTGCATGAGACTCACAGATGCAGACCACACTACTGTTTTTCATTAGCTGATGAACATTATGAATATATTTATTAGGGAGCTCTCCACTGATATTCTATGCACCTTAGCTAATAAAAATAGCAGACTTCAAGGCAGAACAACGCAACAATACACTGTATTGCAGGACTTCAGAAAAAAATAGCATTCTTAGAAGCAACTCTTTTATGGAAAAGTCCTTTAGAATTTAATAGAAATAACCTTTCTAGGCTTTTTGAACTATCCCAAAGTTGCTGAATAAAAAATTCTCTCTCTGGTGTATATTTCTATGGGATGTTAATAAGAAAAAATCTATAGAAAAACATTCTGTTAAATTCCATAGGATTTTTCTATGAAAGAGGATAGGATTGTATAGAATTTCTCTTTGAAAGTTTAACTTGATCATCATATGGCAATAGAAGACATTAATTTTTTTTTAAATTAGGTCCAGTTTTCCATTACTCCTTTGACTAGTTAAAAATAATACCTTGTGTTCATTGTTAGAGGCCTGATCCTGCTCTCACTGAGATTAGGAAACTAGGTTTTTGTCATAGTTTGTCATGTACTAATTATGCCGGTCAGTTGTGTAATCAGAGCTATAAAATATACTGCAATTAAACAAGTGCAATGTTACCGTGTCTGGGAGTGGGAAACGCACTTTAGTCTGCTCTTACAGTTGGTACATGAAAAGCTGCCTTGTGTCACTAAATGAGCTGTTGTAGTTGTTTTTTGAGTTTTAATAGCTAGAAAGTGATTAATGATTTTAAACTACAGGAGAGCAAATATAGAGATCTTGTGTATAAAAGAATCTGAATCCTCCCCACTAACTCAAAAATAACTGATTTGTAATAATTCCTAGCCAATAGCATAGATTAAAGTCTTTGAATTTTAGTTGTTTAGGCCCAGCTTCTGCAAACACACATGAGGTTAACTTTCAGCATGTGAGCTATCCCACTGTGGGACTACTTGTGTTCAAAGTTGAACACATGAATAAGCGCACGCAGGATCAGAGCCTTAGTAAGAGCATCCTGTGAATCTGAGGCCAAAGTTTGTAGGTTGGGGAATAAAGGGGCCAAATTCTGATGGTATTTTCAGGAGTGAAGATGAAAATGGGAGAGAACACAGCTGATTCCTTCATCCTGAACTGATATTAAGGCCCCAGTCCTGCAATCAGATCAGCATGGGGAGACCCTTGAAGTCAAGGTGCTCCATGTGGGCCCAGTACCCTGTCTACATGGATGTGAATAGAAGCTACTAGTTCCAGTGTAACCATGTTGCTCAGGTAATTCTATCTGTCAATCACCATAGTATGTAAATATCTTCCACATACAATCAATAGCAATGTGCCTCATGGACTTCATGGAACATCTGGCATTTCTCTGGTTTTGGCATCAAAACTTGGGTCAGAGTAGGGGGGTTGTTTTGGTATTTTAGATTTTATTAAATAACTATTTTTAAAAGTTGATTTCATAGAATTGTAGGACTGGGAGGGACCTCGAGAGGTCATCTAGTCCAGTCCCCTACACTCATGGCAAGGCTAAGTATTATCTAGACCAGGGGTGTCCAAACTACGGCCCGCGGGCCAACTGCGGCCCGCGGGTCAGTTTTTATTGGCCCGCAGCAAATTCTGAAAATATAATTGAATATGGCCCGCACATGGCGCTTGAGCTCAACTCTGTTGCACTTCTCAGTTTCAACACTAGATGGAGCCAGTCACAGAAAAGGTGCTTCTCCACTAAACAACATTAAGCAAAGAAAAATAGTTACCACAAGTCACCAGAAATGGCAGCACCGAAGAAACGCAAGATAGCAAGTGAGTGTAGAACAGGGGTGGGCAAACTATGGCCTGCAGGCCACATCCGACCCGCGGGACCGTCCTGCTGAGCCCCCGAGCTTCTAGCCCGAGACGCTGCCCAGGCCCCTCCACTGTTCCCCGCCCACAGCCTCAGCTCGCTCGCTCGCTCCACTGCGGAGCCGGCACAAGGGAGCAGGGTGGGTTGGATAGAGGGCAGGAGAGTCCGGGTGGTGGTCAGGGGCGGGGTGTGGATAGGGGTTGGGGAACAGGGGTTGAATGGGGCTGGGGTCCCGGGGGATAGTCAGGAAGGAGGGGGTTGGATGGGGTGGCAGGGGGCAGTGAGGGGCAGGGGTTCTGGGGGCAGTCGGGGACAGGGAGAAGGGGTGGGTGGATGGGGCAGGGGGGGGGGGGTAGTCAGGAAGGAGGGGGGGGTGGGGTGGCAGGGGGCAGGGGCCAGGGGGCAGGGGTTCTGGGGCAGTCGGGGACAGGGGTGTGGGGTGTGGATGGGGCAGGGGTCCAGGGGACAGGGAGCAGGTGTGTGTGGATGGGGCAGCAGTCCCAGAGGGACCATCAGGAATGGGGTGGTAGATGGGGAGGTGTGGGGCTGGGCCGGGCCCAGAGGTGGGCTGGGCCATGACCCCCTCCCCTAACCGGCCCTCCATACAATTTACGAAACCCGATGCGGCCCTCAGGCCAAAAAGTTTGCCCGCCCCTGATCTAGACCATCCCTGACAGGTGTTTTTCTAACCTGCTCTTAAAAATCTCCTATGATGGCGATTCCATTTATTTTAGGGTGTGGTGTTTTTGTTTTTGTTTTCTTTGGGTTGGTTGGGGTTTTAAGGCAGAAGGGGTGTCAGTGCTGGGCATGTCATTCCGATGGTGGAAAGGCCTTCCTTACATGCATTCCTTTATCATTTAAGGAGATGGAGAGAGAGATCACATGGAAGCCACAATCACAGGCGTACAGTAGATTCATTCATTCAACACATTCCTTCCTTTAGCAGATCTGCAGAACTGCTTCCGTGTCCAAACTGAATACACTGTCAGGATTGCCTTGTGACGTTTGCTTTAACTGAACAAGTTTACTCCTTGTTCACATAAGCCCTGTATTTGGTTTTAATGGTGCAAGTCTGTTCTCCCCGCGTGTGTAATTCCCTTTCTTGTTAATGGGAACTGAGAAGGTACATGGTACGCAGAAGCCAGTTTACAGGTTCACTGGTGCATCAGAAATAGACTGGAAAGTGGATTTACCCGTACAGATCAGAAAAGGTTACTATCTGTTCTTATAGCTGTACTTATTGCAAAGCTCTTGTGCTGCTGACACTGCCAGACCCTGTGATCCCTCGGAGGAGCAGGGTGCGGATTCACAGAACACACAGCAGGAGTTAATGCTGCTTCAGGCTGCATGAGGTTTACACATGTTTCTGTCCATTATGCCATTGTCTTAGGGAGCAGGAGGAAGGGGGTAATCTATTTGTCTCAGCAACTCACCCCTGCCTGGCCTGGCCCAACCCATTATTTCTGCACAAGGGAAATGCATGTATTCAAAGGGGTGGGGGAGTCAGCATCTCACCGAATAATTCAAGCCCCTCAGCAAAGCTCCATGGGGCTGTACCCAGTGGATTTGCTCCTCTGCACACACTGTACAGTATAGGGAGTGTAGAGACCAAAGAAAGTAACAGAAAGTGAAACAAATCTCTTCTTCCGCAAACGGGCGATTGGAAGGCTTGTCTACCTCCTTCAATGGGGAGCAATAGCTTGATCAGCTTTGTCCCTTTCATAGCTGCTGTTTGGAACAATAAAGCGTCTATTCAGGCATAAACATCTGCCTTAGTTTGCATCCGTTGATAATGCAGAAGATATGGTTAAACGTCACTCATTGACCTGTATTGATTGGTTCTTATTATAGCATTTTAGAAACCTTTGGAGTAACACTAGTCTTTACCCTCCATGGCATATCTCATCTGATAATTCTTTTTTTCTTTAAGTGAAAGAACATTGCGTTTGTATATGCTTTGTTGGGCTATAATTTCCAGGTGTTTTGCAGGCCATTTCTCCCCAAAAACTCTTTGTAGCTTTTCAGTCATGCTTGTAAAAGGCAGTGCATGTTATATGAAACTAAAACTTGAAAGGGAAATGAATTGTGATTCTAACAAGATACATTGCAAATCTAGCATTTTTATTTAATTAGTGTGTCTGTTTTACCATGTAAAATATTGTTTAGTTTTGACTCTCTACACACAGCCCAAAAATCTGAGCATCCAAAGATTTTGCTTTACATAAAATAAACATTTATGCCCATTTCAGACCGAAGGAAAATGGCTGTAAAGACAGCAAGAACCCTCAGTTATGTATTATCCTGTAATTTGTCTTACTGAGCTGGGCTTGTCAAAGTGAAAATCAAGGAAGATTTCGCTCATGTCTCCATTTCATCCTGAGAAATCCCTTAGGTCTCAACTTTCCATGTGTTCGCCCTTTCCAGTATTGTCTTCCTACTGGAATGTTTGCTTGCATTTCCTTTTACCATTTTTCACAGTGAAATTGGTGCTCCTAATGTCACTTCTCTCTCTCATGTCAGGGAAGATGCTGAGAGATTAATAATGGAGAGCAGCGTTACTTTGATTTCTGCTGGCAAAGGTTCTGAGTGGGGAGGAAGTATGCAGCAAGCATGAAAAATAGAATATGGATGCTAACACCCCTATTACAGGCAGGGGCGGCTCTAACATTTGCGCTGCCCCAAGCACGGCGGCACGCTGTGGGGGGGGCGCTCTGGCGGTCACCAGTCCCACAGCTCTGGTGGACCTCCTGCAGACGTGCCTGCGGAGGGTCCGCTGGTCCTGCGGCTCGGGTGCCCCTCCCGCAGCCACGCCTGCGGATGCTCCACCGGAGCTGCGGGACCAGCGGACCCTCCGCAGGCACGTCTGCGGGAGGTCCACCGGAGCCACCTGCCGCCCTCACGTGGGACGCCGCCCCAAGCACGCGCTTGGCGCGCTGGGGTCTGGAGCCGGCCCTGATTACAGGTCTTGTTTTAATTTGACTTTAGCTCTTCCAGATCTGTTAATTGTAATCTCCCCTATTGGAGCCAGACAGTTCTGTTTACTGGCATGAATTCCATAATGATACAGTATATTTAATACAAAATGTGAAGCCATGTTATGAAAGATCCTATTTCAGTGACTTTCCCAAAGTGAAAGGATGATAGTTAATGCACCCGTGTTATTCCCATATCTCTGCATATTAGACACTCTGCACATGTTATACACATTTATGCACATGCAAGTCATTCTTCTAAAATCATATGAGAGAGACAGTTATAAGTAGGGTGACCAGACATCCCATTTTTACGGGGACAGTCCTATATTTAGGCCTTTCTGCAGGTGTCCCAACTTTTTATTAAAAATAGGCAAATTGTCCTGTATTTTCTGTCTCTCCCCACCCCTCTACTGGCAGGTCCTGCTGCTGGCCAGATCCCTGCTTGCCAGCTGCCCACCCACCAGCGGCAGGAGGAGGAGGGGTCAGTGGCTGTCAGTGGGGGTGGGTATGCAATGCTGGTGGTGGGGTGAAGATGAAGTGCATGGGGCCAGCTGCTCCCCCTGCTGATCTGTGAGTGCAGCCCACACTGCGTGCCGGCTCTTGGCCAGCAGGGTCCCAACCTCCATCCCACTTCCAGACGGTACTGGCTGCGCACTGTGAGCTGCAGTGGCTGATGAGTATGGGCAGGCGCCAGGCAGTGGCTGGTTACATGTCGCCTTTGCTGCCCACCCATTGGCCCTTCATGTGTTCCCCCTCTCGCTGTCCTCTCCCTCCTCGCCCCTTCACCCCTGCAGCCCTGCTGCTCCTCCATATCCCCCCCACCCGGGTGGGGCGTGTCCCACTCCCAGTGATGTGCGGAGAACCAGCCCCTGGTCAGAGTGCTCAACTCGCCAGCAGCCTGGCTGGCAGGCTCCTTCCTTCCCCCACTGCCTCTGGCTGGGCCGGTGCCCTGGGAAAGCCCAAGACCATCTAGCCCGGGGCGCTGGCCAAAAGGAGCCGAGCCCTGAATGTGCCAAAGCACCACACAGCGCTGGCACAAGAAAGCCTCCCCGCCCCTCAGCTAAGCTCTGGAGTGGTGGTGGGGGGGGATGGGGAGGGAAGTGATTTCCAGCCTGTTCATGCCCTGAGTCTTCAGGCTCCACAGCAGCCCCCGGGGCAGGGGGGCTTAGCACTCTCTTCACCTCTTCCCCTGCCACCCCCCACTGGATCCTGCCTCAGGGAGCTCCCCTAGGCACCCTCCCCTGCTGAGCCACCTCTCTGGCTGGGTTCGCTGAAGCCCCTGCAGTCAGGTGCCTGGGTCCTGGTGCACAATGACTCTTTAGGGCTGAACCACTTCCTGCCTGTGCTGTAGCCGGGGAACAGGAGGTGGCTGGGTTATGTCCTTGGCTAGCAGCAGCCTGGAGGTGTTAGCTGCCTTTTGACGCGGTGCAGGCAGGAAGGGACAAGCTGCTTCAAGCCACCTGGGGCAGGGGAGAAGAGATGAGCTCTGCAAAGACACGGGCCAGGTCATCCCTTTCTCCTCCCCTGCCCCCAACACTGCTCTTGTGGCTAGAAGTAGCTCATATCCCTTCCCTCCTGCACAGTGCCAAAAGGCTGCTGTTGGCCACATTCTGGTGTGAACCCTGGCAGAAATCTGGAGAGCAGGGGCATGTCTTCCCCCCAGGAAGACACAGCACTAAGTACCAGGAGAGGTGGGTCTCTCCTGGGGGCCCAGCCAGGCATGGAGGGCAGAAGTGCTGGGCAAGGAGGTGAGGGTTGGTCGATTGGTCACCCCTCCTGTGTGAGAGAGGTGCATGGGAGTGTGTGTGTTTGTGTGTCACCTCTCCCTGTGAGTGTATGTGGGGGGTAGGGGTGTGTGTGTCACCAGGGCCGGCTTTAGGAAGTGCGGGGCCTGATTCGAACAGTTTCGACGGGGCCCCGGCAGGGATGACTAAAAAAAACACGTGGGGCTTGTACTCACCGAGTGGTGCTCCGAGTCTTCGGCGGTGGGTCCTTCACTCGCTCCGGGTCTTCAGAAGCACTGAAGGACCTGCCACCGAAGACCCGGAGCAAGTGAAGGACCTGCCGCCGAAGACCTGGAGCGCTGCCGGGTGAGTAAAAAATTAAAAAGGAGCCTCTAGCCAGGGAAGGGATTCTCAGCCACTTGCACCCCCCTCTCGCGGTGGCCCTGCCACTGGGCGTGGGGCCCTCTTAGGCGCGGGGCCCGATTCAGGGGAATTGGTGGAATTGGCCTAAAGCCGGCCCTGTGTGTCACCCCTCCCCACGTGAACCCTAAAGATAAGAAGGTAAATAAAAGGAATCCAACTACACGGGATTTCTTTTTAACAGGGGTCAGTCAACCTGATGTTAATTTGAATGTTTGTATTGCATAGTTCTGATTGTTTGCCGTTGAACTCACTTGAATATGAGTAATTTTACCAGGTGTCCCGCATTCAGCATAGGGAAATATGGTCACTCTAGTTGTAAGGGGAAGGAAGAAACAGGCAGACGCATCCTTCAGTTTTCCTTTGCCAGAAATAATTAGGACAAGGCCAAGAACCCAGACAATTAACCCCTACACACACACACACACACACACACACACACACACACACACACACACACACACACACACACACCCTCTTTGCACAGTGAGGATATTCAAGCTTAGCTAATAATACAGATGTGCAACGTGAATGTATATAATGCCTATGTTTATATTATTACAGAGAACATTAAGCCTGCTGAATAATATTTTCAAAAGTTCTAGGTGTTTAAATCAATTTTTAAAATAGGTCTTAGGCTCTTAAGTAACTTAGGTGCTTTTGAAATTTTGACCTCATAACTTGTCCCAGCTGGAAGAGCAATGTTGATACTATCTTTTTGCATTTTGGAAAGTGGAGCTAACGATCAGTCTGTATTCTGTTTCTTTAACTGAGATAGAAGAGTTAACTACACATGTGATCTAAATATTAGAGTTGATTAATGTATGCAGTTCAGCTATTGGGATACTTTTTTGCTCAGCTTGCTTCCTGAAAAAATCAGTCTATATTTGAAGTTGAAATTGGGGAAGTTACTGAGTTAATGATTCACTCCAACAAAAATAAAAAAAATTTAAGAGAGCGTTTTGAATGAAAGGTGTCAAGTATCAGAGGGGTAGCCGTGTTAGTCTGGTTCTGTAGAAGCAGCAAAGAATCCTGTGGCACCTTATAGACTAACAGATGTTTTGCAGCATGAGCTTTCGTGGGTGAATACCCACTTCTTCGGATGCAAGCAGAAGAAGTGGGTATTCACCCACGAAAGCTCATGCTGCAAAACATCTGTTAGTCTATAAGGTGCCACAGGATTCTTTGCTGCTTGAATGAAAGGGTTTTAGTACCTTAAACTATTTTTGACAGATAGTGATGATAGTGGAACATCCAGAGAAATTAAAAGCTGTGGAAATGCTGTAAATAATAATGCGCTGCATTGTACTGCATACTGTGCAAAGAAATGAGTACAACATTGGCTTCTGCCTTGTCTCACTTTTTCAGTGTCACTCTTTCTTTCACAATCCGAGTTCTTATGGACACTGTGCACATTAGGCCCCTAATGTGGTGTGTAATGTTCCCTTCTTGATTTTTGTCCCCCAGATACATCTTTGCAATTTTTTTACATAATCTTTTTGTTGTATTGCTCTGTCCAGCAACAGATTTACCCAACTGGTACCCAATACTGGATCAATATCTATCTCAATAGCAAGCGATCCATTTATAGAGAATGAGGCTTCTGACCCAAGTAAGGAAGACACTGTCTGACTTCAGATGTGAACAAAGCCTCCCATTTAGGCTGTATTTGTAGCAGATTATGGCTGGATCTATGAATCTGGGCTCTGCACTCAAAAGATCTCCATCACACAACATTTCCATTATGGACATATCATGATAAACAAAACAACACAATGTTAATCAACATAAGAACGGCCCTACTGGGTCAGACCAAAGGTCCATTTAGCCCAGGATTCTGTCTTCTGACAGTGGCCAGTGCAACATACTAAGGGTACGTCTACACTACGGGATTATTCTGAATTTGCATAAACCGGTTTTGTAAAACAGATTGTATAAAATCGAGTGCGCGCGGCCACGCTAAACACATTAAATCGGTGGAGTGCGTCCATGGTCCGAGGCTAGCATCGATTTCTGGAGCATTGCACTATGGGTAGCTATTCCGTAGCTATCCCATAGTTCCCGCAGCCTCCCCTGCCCCTTGGAATTTCCGGGTTGAGATCCCAGTGCCTGATGGGGCAAAAATCATTGTCGCGGGTGGTTCTGGGTAAATGTCGTCAGTCACTCCTTCCTCTGGGAAAGCAACGGCAGACAAGCATTTCGCGCCTTTTTTCCCTGGATTGCCCTGGCAGATGCCATAGCATGGCAATCATGGAGCCTGTTTTGCCTTTTGTGACTGTCACCTTATGTGTACTAGATGCCGCTCACAGAGGCGATTCAGCAGTGCTACACAGCAGCATGCTTTTGCTTTTGCATGACAGCAGAGATGGTTACCAGCAATACTGCACCATCTACCAATCCATAAATTGGTAAAAAGATGATCATGGCTACCAGTCCTTTTGCACTGCACCATTTGCTGCTGTCATAACTGCCCCTGGCTGCTCTTAGCCAGGGGCGCAAAAGCCAAAATTGGGAATGACTCCCAGAGTCAATCCCTCCTTTTTGGTATCTAAAAA
Organism: Mauremys reevesii; assembly: GCF_016161935.1. Classification (NCBI taxonomy): domain Eukaryota; kingdom Metazoa; phylum Chordata; order Testudines; family Geoemydidae; genus Mauremys; species Mauremys reevesii. The sequence continues at coordinate 170,682 of NW_024100733.1, forward strand.
TAGAATCAGTCCTGCCTAGAATATGGGCAAGTGTACTAGAGAACCACTGTATCAGAGAGCACAGCTGCTCTGTGTCAGATCCTGCAGAAATTATGAGCTGTATGCTATTCACAGGGAGTGCTCCTGCAACAACCCCACCTGTTGATTCTGTTCTTCCCCCAGCCTTCCTGGGCTACTGTAGCATTGTTTCCCCACTTGTGTGATGAAGTAATAAAGAATGCAGGAATAAGACACACTGACTTTTTAGTGAGAAATGAGTGGAGGGCAGCCTCCAGCTGCTATGATAGTCCAAACAGGACAGTAAGGAGTGTGGAGGAGAGGAGCCCAGCATCCCTCTGCTAGTCCAGGGGCAATTGAATCTTTTTTTTACACATGAAGGGTGGGGGCTGACAGAGCTCAGCCCCCTGTTGCTATGACGACGATGGTTATCAGCCATACTGCACCATCTACCAGGAAAAATTAGGGCCAGGCACCCTTGATAGACCTCACCGATGCTAGTATGCATGGTTACCAGTCCTTTTGCACTGCCCCATGTCCCAATAGGCTGATGACGAGGACGGATACCAGTCATATTGCACCATCAGCCACCCATGGCGGGGGGGAGCAAGGATGTTGGTGTTGAGTGCTGCAGCATCGGGTCTATCTGCAGCATTCAGTAAAGATAGGGTGACATGTTAAAGAGTCAAGAGAGGATTGTTTTCCCTTTCACTTCTGGGGGTGGGTGGGGGGGTGCGTAAATTGCCGAGCTATGCCCTGACCCACCGCGGACACTGTGTTTGACCCTAGAAGCATTTGGAGCTCAGCCAAGAATGCAAATACTTTTCAGAGACTGCAGGAACTGTGCGATAGCTTGAGTCCTCCAGTCCATGAGCGTCCATTTGATTCTTTGGCTTTCCGTTATGTTTGTCATGCAGTAGTGCGCTGAGCCCCTGCTATGGCGTCTGTCTGGAGATTTTTTAAAAATGATTTTGAATTTCGTCTTCTGTAACGGAGCGCTGATAGAACAGATTTGCCTGCCCTTACAGCGATCACGTCCGCATCGTCCATGCGGGAGCTCTTTCTTTATTTTGATTTTTAACTGCATCACCACACGCGCTGATTGGAGCTCCACGCTGGGCAAACAGGAAATATTCAAAAGTTCGCGGGGCTTTTCCTGTCTACCTGGCCACTGCATCCGAGTTCAGATTGCTGTCCAGAGCGGTCAGTGGTGCACTGTGGGATACCGCCCGGAGGCCAATACCGTCGATCTGCGGCCACACTAACCCCAATCCGATATGGTAATACCGATATTAGCGCTACTCCTCTCGTTAGGGAGGAGTACAGAAACCGGTTTAAAGAGCCCTTTATACCGATATAAAGGGCCTCTTAGTGTGGACGGGTGTGGCGTTAAATCGGTTTTACGCTCCTAAAACCGGTTTAAACGCCTAGTGTAGACCAGGCCTTAGAAGCCAGACCATTCCTGGGTTTTACTATTGCTGTTGGTACATTATTGTGTCTTTCGCCACTTCAGCTCAGACAACAATGACATTGGTTGTTTCCAGAAATAGCACTTTTTGTGCCTTTTCCAAGTTAATGTTTTTAGCTTAATTTCCTGTAGGAAAAGAGAGTTTTCCATCAGCAATTCTTGCACTAATGCTATCGTGGCATGTGCAATGCTGGGATGACATCTGCAGTCCCATACATCCTATCAGGTTTTCTATCTGCTCTGAGTAGTTTCCCTCTAAAAGGATGGAGGTAGCAGTGGCTAGTTCTTAGAACAGCAGATGGGAAGTCAGGAATACTGACTTGATGATATAACATTGGGGAAGTCATGTCCCTCTTCAAGCCATCACTTCTCCTCAACAAAAAAAGTATAATAATATTAACAACCTACCTCACAGTTACCAGGAGGCTGAATAAATTGACTTTTATAAAGCAGATTAGCTCCTCAGATAAAAGGCACTGTATAATAGAAACATTATTATAATCTTTATCTTTGTTAATAAACTTATGGCTGATTTCACTATAAATATAGCTCAGTGCTGTGGTGTTGTACAAGAACAGATCCTGGGTTGAATCAGTCAAGCTGTCCACTTAGCAAGCCTGGTATTTCTGTGAGTAGCCCGTGATGGGCTGGATATCACAGGGGGACGTTTGAAAGAGGCTCAGGGAATGGGGTGCACCTATTGTGAATTTGCAAAGTGAGGGCTAGCATTGCCCTGAGGAGAGTGTTTGGGTGGCTGACAGGCTGGTGGTGCTGCCAGGGAGCTGACACCCAGTTAAACACCAGCAAGTCTCTCTCTCTCTCTCTTTCTCGCTCCAGCAGTGAGTCAACAAGGTGATTATGAGGCCTGAGTGCCCCAAGAAAGCATCACACCATCCTGTCCTCTATCAAAACTCATGAAAAACACATTATAAGCCATAGCTTGCCAGCCCCTAACCCTTTCGTTTATTTAAAGGGCTGATCCAAAACACATTGATGTCTATGGAAAGATTGCCATTGGCATCAATGGGCTTTGATCAGCCCCTAAAAGATGCATTCAAACAAAAATCATAGAGCTAACAAGATATAGGCTTAGCTTGTATTGTGAGAGTTCAGGCTTAAAGTGTGCTGGCCAAGGACTTGCTTTTTCACTTGATTTTTTTTTAATAATAAGCTTAAATTAACTCTGCAAAGGAAATCATTCACTTCTTAGTCCATCAGACGGTGACTTGGCAAGAATTACTGTCTATGATTGCTCAGTAGGATTTTTTTTTTTAAAAGAAAAGAAATCAGGCATCATTTCCTGTAAAGTAATAAACTAATTATTAATAGGGGGTCATAAATCCCTCATTAACAAACTGCTAATTAAAAATGTTAGCATAACCTTGTACATAGTTTAAAGTCAAAATATTTTAGCGGAGACGGTGATGGTTATCTACTAATAAACTGAGTATGTCTATAAAGCCACTCTCCACTCCAAGTTCCCTTTTGTTCTGTTCTAATTTGTATCAGTTTGTGCCCATGGATTATATGCTCTTTGCACAGGGACTTTTACTCAGCATATTTTACTAACACTAAAATGCTGTATGTATCTCTGGCCTTACAGAAGTGAAAAATAATAACTAGAGTGGAGATTTTTCCAAGTCACACAATCAGATGCCTATCTTACACTGACTTTCAGTGGGAGTTAGGTATCTAGCTGCTACTTGTTCCTCTGAAAATCTCCCCCATAACACTTTTCATCCAAAGATTTCAGTATTTTATAATGTCTGAAACTTCACAATACTCCTGTGAGGGAGTTAAAATATTCCTCTCTCAAAGATGGGGAAATGTCAACATAACAGTTAAATCCTGGTTCTATTGAAGTCAAGGGAAGTTTTGCCACTGACTTCAAGAGGGCCAACATTTCACCCAGAGGATTTAAGTCACTTGCCCAAGGACACACAGTAAGCCTGTGGTGTGAATTCTGGGAACCCAACCCAGATCTCTTGACTCCCATTCTGTTTTTTATATCAGTTTAACAGGACATACCGTAAATAACGTTAGCACAGGGTCATACTTAAAAAGTTTGACGTAGACTTCCCAGTTCCTTTGGGCTGGAAATGTAATGAGCACTCCAGTTCTACATTTCTTTGCCAGTGAGGAGAGTTGTTGTTTCCTGGTTTGGGTTGAGATCAGAATCAGAAATACTGCAGGAAGTGCAGAAGGGCATAAAAACCTCTGCTACTATTTTAATGTGACATTAGCAATTGGGAAAAGTACCAGACTGACAGCCTTGGAGACTGATTCCTATTTATCTACAGAACTAGCATTCTTCTCCCCACTGCCCTAGCACTGTCTCAGCCCTGACCTGGAGGGACATCTTACTGAGAAAGCTAGCTGAGTCTTCATGCTTATTCAGGCCTTGTGATATGAATTCCTGCATGCTTGGAATCTGGACCAAGAACATCCAACTCTAAGCACCAACACCATCAAAGAGCCATCAGCTTGTAGCAACTAGCGGTCACTGTTGACCTGTTTTGAATTATGCTTCTCGTGGTAGCATGTTGCTTCTTCCAATGGGAGATGCAAGTTTAAAGCCACCCTGCTTGGTGAGTGCCACCTCTAAGTGAGGAAGTATAGATAGTGTGGGCTGAGCATGATGGGAAAGGCAAAGAACCTCTACTGTGTCACATTGGCCCATCCCACTTTTTAAATAGGCTTTGAAGTACAAAGGGTTTTAGGTAACAGCTCTTAAATTAGGTAAGACATGGATACTTACCCCAGTGAATAGGTCACTCCATTGGGACTTTGGAATAGAACCCTAGTCTCCTAGGTGATATTGGAAACATCACTTTAACCTTCTATACCTCAGTTTCTTCATCTGTAAAATGAGGATAATAAAGTTTACTCTCTATTGTATAGTTCTTTGAGATCTACGAATGAAAATCATCATGCAATGACAAAATACACTGTCCTTGGGAGCCAAAAAATCTTACTGTGTTATAAGAAAAACCGTGTTCTATTGATCTGGCTTTGATCCACCGGAGTGCGCAGCCCCGCCCCCCTGGAGCACTGCTTTACCACGTTATATCCAAATTCGTGTTATATATGGTCGCGTTATATCGAGGTAGCAGTGTATTATGATTATTACAAAGATGACATTCAATAAATGCCAGGATTGAATCAATATCTCATAGGATATAGATGTTCATAATGTACTTAAATTCCTGCAGCTTCACACACAATATGATTTCTCACAGAATGAGTCAGGGTTGTACACTAGCTATTTCAACATTTGCACAACTGTATTTTATTTGTATATGTGATGCTGGCAGGCCAGGTGCCAGCTCATGCCATGGTCCCCATGTCTCAATTGGACACTAACAAATAAATAGCTGGAATGTGTCTGGCTCACTTGCGAGTTAAATAGTGATAAAATAGGTATTAGAATTATAAGAAAGCATTTAGTATTTAGACTCTATTGAATGCTTGTGAGTTGCTGCTTGCATTAATCTTACTTGTAATATCAGTGTTCCTCATTGTAATGTCATATCTGAGCGGTTGTATTGTAAACCTCCGTGACTGTGTGACTCGCCATACAGGAAAAGGACATCAATTAGTGTGAAGAGCTGCTCTTCTACAGAAATTGTTACACTCCCTCCCAAAAAGAGGAGACCCATCAATACCAGAAAGGATATGGATGGATCTTATAACCGGAAACTCCCCACATCTGGATTGAGAAACCATCAACAACAGGACTAAAGACTCTTATTGTTCTGCTCTCTTCCTGGTGATGATGAGTCATGCAAGTGGACTTCTCTCATCAGCTGAATTTGAAGCTCACAGCACACGGTAGGAGGGCGATAAAAACCCCAAATGAAAGGAAGTAGGTATCTCTACTCTGCTTGGACCTTGAGAGGTGTTTCTAGGCATGAGCAAGAGATCCCTAGCTGCTTAGCTTGGATTAGACCTAAAGATCAAATATAGCTTGGTGATTGTAGAAGCCCATATTAACTTTGAAACCTAAGATTGTAACTTCTCATGTGTCTATTTGCTTGCTTTAACCTTGTAAATAACTCTCCAATTTCCTTTTCCTATTTAATAAATCTTCATATAGTTTACTATAGGAATGACTACAAACATTGTCTTTGGTGTGAAACCTAAAACACAATTTTAGGGCAAGTGACTGGTCCTTTGGGATCAGGAGTAACTTGAATATTGCTGCTGTTCTTGGTGTAAGGGGCTGTTTATCACAGAGATATACGCAACTGGGTGGCAAGATTGAACGAAGTACTCAAGGGGACTGTCTGTGACTCCGTGTAAAGGCTGTTAAAGTTCCTGATGAGTTTGCACTTGGTGCAGTTGGTTGGTGAAATCTAAGTTTAGAATTTGCAGCCAGTAAAGGGATTGTGCTCTGGTTTTTAATGCTCTGCTCTGAGGTTGATACTAATGCTCTTACTTCCCTTTTCGGAGTGTCATAGTATTTTACTCTATTTTAATGTTATATTACACTATCTGGATTCTTGTCTAGTAGCTTGGCACAATATTTGGTCTTATTTTAATTAAGTTTCTAATTGCAATAAGACTGTGTGTGTTATCGTGACATTACAGTGAAACACAAACTGGGCACATAAGGGACAAAGTACAGGATTACTGCAATATGCTGACCATTTGATGAGAAGTATCTGTACTGCAGCTGACAGATTATAACAAAAACAGTGCACAAGCCAGGATGAAAAACTGTAACTGTGAGGCAGAGGCAATACAGAAGCTTTATATTTGAGTAACAGGTCTCACAGGTAGGTTGGATTGTAACACAAATGACTGTGATACAATATTTCACAAATGCAAGTGTTCTGGTAATTGTTATACAGGGTGATTAAATGCCCACAAAAATAATAGAAGAATGAAATGTACCACATTTACATTCAAAATATTTTAGTGTTTTGTCTATAATTGAACATTTATTGAATTTTCAAGAATAGAGAAAATAAACATGGTCAAGAATAAGAAAAGAAATAGATTTAAGTCAACCAGTTGCTACTCTAGCTTCTGATCTATATACAGTTTGACAGCACAGCGGTAGAAGGCAACAATGGCAGAGAGCTGGGTGGAGTCAGAAAGGTGATGTTTGGTGTGGGGGGAGGAAGTCAGTGACCCAGCAGAGAGAATAGAATGGCCCAGCTTGTGGATATTTTGAATAGGCTGCAATGGGAGGATCCAAGAGGCCATAGAGGATGTTACAGTCAAGGCAAAACAAGGCATTTCCATTCCCTTTCATCTGAGAAGCGGAGTGGACCTGACCAAATTCAGATACTCCCTCAAAGAATGATCCAGCATTATGGGAAATGTATCACATAGGTGACAAAAAGGGAGGCTGGGCTCTAAAAGACTGACCCTGCGGGGGGCTGGGGGGTGGTGGCGGGGGAAGAGAACACATACACATATGGGAAAAGTAAAATGGAACGGTCTAGTTATAAAATGCAACCAGTGCAATGTCTCTATTGAAACAATGAACATTGAATTGTGAGAGCAAAGAATTGCACTAGCTTTTCTTACCAAATGAACCAATCTGTGGGTGAAGAACCATATTGAGGACTGTGGATCAAGGAATTGGAAGAGTAGGGAGAAGAAAGAGGTCTAATTTACTAAAGATTAAAAAGGAAAAGATAGAACAAGAACCTAAGCAAACAAAGATACAGAGGTGAAGAATGAAGGGAGAACAACAGTACTGAATGGGACAGACTCCACGATGGAAAGAATGGTTGTGAAGGAAAAGCAAAAAGGAGAAGGCAGAAAGAACAATACAAGAGGGGCTATGGGGGAAAAAAACTAGGCTAAAGGTCATACATAGTAAAATATAATTTAATCTCCCATATTTTTTCTAAGCTTGGGCCATAATTTTGGATTGTACCTGGATGAAATAACTCAATGAAATTGTTTTCTTGATGCCTTTTGTCATAGAGCAGGTTCAAATAAGCTTAGAGCAGGGGCCCCACAAATGGACTAAGATACTTAAGTCCCATTTTTAGGACTAAGTCCCTTCTAAGCACCAATGTGATCCACAAAATTCCCACTCAGCTGCTACCTAACCATGTAGATGCCTAAAGTTGCTTGGCGTCTAAGTTTTGCAGTAGAAGTTCCATAGGCACCTACCTTTCTGTCTCTGAGCATATGCGCTGCTGCCTCTAGGCTCCCACACCCCTATCACCTACCTAAGCCCCAGAGCAATATATGAACCAAGAGGAAGGTAGATGTTTGGCTGCCTAACTTGAACCAGGGGTCTCCCATATCCCAGATGAGTGTCCTAATCACTGAGCTAAAGGTTATAAGGGAGGTTCTCCTCTCCATCCCCCCACTACCCCAGCTGTATATGACTTAGCCATCTGAATGCCTATCTTTCCTGGGCTCATGACGCCTTGCAGCCCAGATTTAGGTGCCCTAATTCCAAGAGAAGGGTGGGACTTAGCACACAGCTCTTGTGCCAGCATCTCCCATTGACTGTCTTAGGTGACTCCCTGCCCAGCATGCTGGCTTTGGGAATCACATTCTAAGGTGCTTCTCTCTCCCCATTCATTGTACAGGGAGTCTAAGGGTACGTTCATACTACCTGCCCGGGTCGGCGGGTAGCGATCGACTTCTCGGAGTTCGATATATCGCGTCTCATCTAGACGCGATATATCAAACTCTGAACGCGCTCCCATCGACTCCGGAACTCCACCACCGCGAACGGCGGTGGCAGAGTTGACGGGGGAGCCGCGGACTTCGATCCCGCGCCGTCAGGACAGGTAAGTAGTTCAAACTAAGGTAGTTTGAGTTCAGCTATGCTATTCGCGTAGCTGAACTTGCGTACCTTAGTTCGAACCCCTCCCTAGTGTAGACCAGGCCTAAGTGCCTAACTCAGCTTTATGGATTGCAGTGTTGTTCCTGTGATGCTCTAGGCACCACAAAGTGACATTCCACTCATGTCCTTTGCGTGGATCCCAGGCTGGAATGCCTCTCTGAGGACTTTAATCCCTGGAAAAAGATCGCTGTGTTTATAAATACCAGATGCCACTAGTTTAATTACGTTGATCAGAAATGATAAATGTACTTAGTCTTCTTTAAATATAGAGAAATGATCTACAAATCAGTTGAAATGTGCTCCTTTCCCCTCGAAAGGCCAAATATTCTCTTCACAAACTGCCTGCTCTCCAGGATCACTGCATCCCATGAGAAACCCCACAGCCTGACCAATGAGATGAGGAATTATTAATGTCCATTTGCTTCCCAGTGAATGGAACCACTCATCCTGCCACAGCTGGTGTTTAGAAAAGGAAGGCCAGGGCATTTATTGTTTAGTCAGCTATTTGCTCCATGCAGAAATGGCCCTTTCAGCGCTTTTTATGCAACCTCTAAATGTTGTCAATTTCAGAAAAAAATCATTACAAATAACTTTTTATGTTTAAAGATTTGCTGTGCCTCATATTGTGATTAGTTAATAATAACGAGATGGGCTTTTGAGAAAGCAACCAGGAAATATCACGGGTCTGAGGAAGTACCTGGTGCTTATACTTGCCTTTCTATACAAAGGAGAAGATACTTGTCCCAGATACTTGGGGATAAATTTGGAAGCTAAAGACACACCCGTAGTAGTGAGAATGATGAGTATTGTAAGTGTAATTGGTTTATTCTGAAATCCTTTACAAAACTCATTACATTTATGTGACACTGCACCAATGAGAGGGAGTGGCTGCTCTAGAGAAACACGAGTACATTGGCCAAACTGGACAATCTCTATGCAAAAGAATAAATGGACACAAATCAAATGTCGAGAATTATAACATTCAAAAACCAGTCGGAGAACCCTTCAACCTCCCTGGACACTCAATTACAGACCTAAAAGTGTCAATTCTTCAACAAAAAAACCTTGAAAAACAGACTCCAACGAGAAACTGCAGAACTAGAATTAATTTGCAAACTGGACACCATCAAATTAGGCCTGCATAAAGACTGGGAGTGGATGGGTCACTACAAACACTGAAAGCTAATTTCCCCTGCTAATTTCCCCCTACTGTTACTCACACCTTCTTCTCAACTGTTTGAAATGGGCCACCCTGATTACCACTACAAAAGTGATTCTTCCTCCTGTTGATACTAGCCCACTTTAACTGAATTGTCTTGTCAGAACTGACCCCCCACTTGAAAGGCAATTCCCATCTTTTCATGTATATATATCTTCCTACTTTATTTTCTACTCCATGCATCTGATGAAGTGGGTTTTAGCCCACAAAATCTTATGCCCAAATAAATTTGTTAGTCTCTAAGGTGCCACAAATGCTCCTCCTTGTTTTAAAGAAACACTGACATTCTTGTATTACTTTAACTGATTCAGTAACTTTGCTGAAGTTAAACTAGAAAGACAGGATCGGCAAAGTAATATCTTTTATTGGACCAACTTTTTTATTGGTTAAATTATACAGACAAAAGAGAATGTTTTAGTGGTGACATTTATCTTTGCTCTTGAGAAAACAGCTAACGTTATTGGTATTGTTGCTCAGGATTTTGCAGACCTGCATGAACACAAACTATCGTAAGTTGTACACTGTTCATAGGACACTCAACTCGAATATGGCCCAAAATTTAGATCTGGTTTAATAAAACCAAATGAGCTGATTAAAGCCTAAGACCAAACTAAACAGTTTTATGAATCTTTTAAATTTCAAGAAAAACAGTTGTTCTTGAGCAAATAAACACTTCCCTGTGCCAGTGAAAGTCTGAAAGTGAAAAGTACTAAATTAATTTTAATGTCCAGAATGTGTAAAATGCAACCCCTCTTCCCTCCCCCAAAAAAATGAGAGAGAGAGAGATCAATTCAGATTAAATAGTGAGAACAGTATTGTCAATGCCAAGCATTTAAAACTTGAATCAGACCTCCAAAATGATGACTTTTTTCAAATAAGTTTTGGGTTCTTTCTATTGTCTTGTGGGTATGAAGTATTTAAGGTTTATATTGTCAAGCTTCCTCGCTACAGTCGTGAGGGCTAGGAACTTTTATTTTTAAAACCCTGAAAGCAGAAATTTTCATCTAATCATCTGACTCCAGGAGGCTTTAAGAAAAACACCAAATATTGTGAGAACATCTTGAGATTTGGCAAGACCCTGTACGTTACATAAGACGTTAACAGTTCTGTTTTCAGTCTCTGAGGCATTGGTGATGGAAGGAAAGAAATGTGCCCAGATTGCACCTGCTGACCCACATGCATTGCTCCCACCATGTGCAGATCTCGTTTGCACGAGGAAGCAGGGATGGGGAATAAGCTCTGTAATGTCTTGGGCCCAGGTTGCCCCAAGGTCATCTGCTTATATAGCAGTTTGTATATATAGTGTCTGGGGAGAGTGTCACATTATTTTCCTGGGACACTGAGCGTTCACTGTGGTATTCAGGATCCTCATGTGAAGAGGGTGCTCTTGGGAGCACACATTGTCCCCCAATCCCCACCAACCCAGTGAGGAATCTGTTCAGGAGTTAGTACAACCCATGGCTGCACAAACACCCAGGCAAGACATTCATGTAATGGACATGAATGGTGCTCCATTGGCCCTGTGTCCCCTCCTCAGGGTAGCTACAGGGATGTGAGTCACTGGCAGCTTAGCCCCACCATGCTTTCAGGGGATCTGCTTGAAGCTATGTTGCTCTTAAAAGATCCAAGAGGTTTGGGGAATGAGAATTTGCTTATGCGGAGGGAAAACACCATCATTGTAGGAGAATTCAGAGAGTTTCTGCCCCATGGGAAAATGTGTGGTAAGGCACAATCTGGTCCGTGTGACAAAATACAATTTGAAACAAATATGAAAATAGGGCAGTAAATAATCCTCTCATGGAAATGATCACAATTACAGCATCATCAAATATATTCCTGTCCTTATTCAGAACCTGGCTCTAAGTGGCTGTGTATTCTCTTATGCAGGTGGAGAAAGGGACATTTTCTCCTGTGGAGTACAGACACCTGGATTTAGCTTCCCAAAGAGTTTGTTCAGTAATTCATACTGGAGCCTAAAACTTCAGAGCTTCACACCCCACCTTTAGAGTGGTGACAATGAAATGATTAGCAAACTGGCTGTGGTCCAAATATTTTCCTAGAGGAAAGAGGTGTCTGGAGATATTCGGGTTTTAATTAGTTATTTATGCAACCACCGATCCCATTAACACTGCAAGTTCAAATTGATTGAAAAGTTAACACAGCCAGCTGAGACTGTAATGGCCAATCTGTGCCATTAGCCACGAGGCTAGTTGTCTCTGTTTCCAACAGAAGGCTATGGCTGCTGAGTCCCATCTTTAATTAAATAGATTCTTGAAGCACAGCAAGATGTCTGTGTCACTAGCTTGACCTCTTTGCATTTGCAGAGATGCGAAACATTCTTCGTAGCTTAGACACCGTGGTTTCAGTATTGCCAACCTCAACTGTTCAAAAACAATGAGTCAGGCCCCCAAAATCTTAAAAAATAATTGATGTTTGGTTTTTATTTGCCTTTTGGTTTTTGAGTGAATGCAGGTAATGTTTTCAACTCTGCAGCCATGGGGTCTAGAAACTTACTTTATTTTTATTTAAGCTGAGATTTTTCACCTAATCTTTTGACTCCAGGTGCTGGCGCTTTAAGAAGAATATTAACTATTGTGAGATTTGTGATAAATTGGCAACACTGATACATTTTTTTAGTCTTGATCACGCTGTCATGGTACTTTATGGAGATAGGCAGGACAGCAGGGGAGCCCAGCCCATTATGTGCAGTATGTAAATACACTCAGCTGCATTACAGGTTTCAGAGTAGCAGCCGTGTTAGTCTGTATCTGCAAAAAGAACAGGAGTACTTGTGGCACCTTAAAGACTAACAAATTTATTTTAGCATGAGCTTTCGTGAGCTGCAGCTCACTTCTTCGGATGCATAGAATGGAACACACAGACAGGAGATATTTATACATACAGAGAACATGAAAAGGTGGAAGTATGCATACCAACAGGAAGAGTCTAATCAATTGAGATGAGCTATCATCAGCAGGAGGAAAAAAAACTTTTTGAAGTGATAATTAAGATGGCCCATAGAAGGTGTGAGGAGAACTTAACATAGGGAAATAGATTCAATTAGTGTAATGACCCAAAGATTCCCAGTCTCTGTTTAGGCCACAGTTAATTGTATCTAGTTTGCATATTAATTCGAGTTCAGCAGTTTCTCTTTGGAGTCTGTTTTTGAAGTTTTTTTGTTGCAAAATTGCCACCTTCAAGTCTGTCACTGAGTGGTTAGAGAGGTTGAAGTGTTCTCCCACTGGTTTTTGAATGTTAACCCAGGAACCTATCCTTGCAACAAAGCCTGATGCCAGCTCTGTCCACATATCCATTCAAGTGACACCATCATAGGACCTAATCACATCAGACATGCCATCAGGGGCTCATACACCTGCACATCTACCAACGTGATATATGCCATCATGTGCCAGCAATGCCACTCTGCCATGTACATTGGCCAAACCGGACAGTCTCTATGCAAAAGAATAAATGGACACAAATCTGACATCAGGAATCATAACATTAAAAAACCAGTGGGAGAACACTTCAACCTCTCTAACCACTCAGTGACAGACTTGAAGGTGGCAATTTTGCAACAAAAAAACTTCAAAAACAGACTCCAAAGAGAAACTGCTGAACTGGAATTAATATGCAAACTAGATACAATTAACTGTGGCCTAAACAGAGACTGGGAATCTTTGGGTCATTACACTAATTGAATCTATTTCCCTATGTTAAGTTCTCCTCACACCTTCTATGGGCCATCTTAATTATCACTTCAAAAAGTTTTTTTTCCTCCTGCTGATGATAGCTCATCTCAATTGATTAGACTCTGCCTGTTGGTATGCATACTTCCACCTTTTCATGTTCTCTGTATGTATAAATATCTCCTGTCTGTGTGTTCCATTCTATGCATGCGAAGAAGTGAGCTGCAGCTCATGAAAGCTCATGCTAAAATAAATTTGTTAGTCTTTAAGCTGCATTACAGAAATTCTTACCGGCATTTTGCTGAAGAAAAAGTGCTATTTGCTCTTAGGGAATGCTGCTTCTCGGGATTTGAGGTAGGCCCTCTTTTTTTACTCTTTAATTCTGTGCCACAGGGATATTTACCATTGGAAATGACCAGAACAACAAACTTGCTAGAAGCCAGGTTCCAAAGTACAATCCCCTTGCAGCCTCCCTGATCAGAAAGGGCTTCAGAGCAGCAAGGGATGATGAATGGGGCTATTGGAATTATGATTAGTCACTGAGCGAACTGCTGTTGTGCAGTAAAACTCCCTAACAGTTTATGGTTATGTGGAACACTGGAACTTCCCCTGAAGAGCTTATTAAATGGAGAACTAAATTTAGATGGTGTTGCTTGAGTAATACTGTATGTAACAGCATATTCAATGTCTCCATGTGCACTCCTTGGACCAAATTCACCCCTAGTGTAACTCCATTGAAGTCAGAGTACCTCAGGAATAAATTGGCCCTTGTTGCTTTAAGGAGAATGTGTGCTCCAGCATGGGACTGAGTGATGTCAGCCACGCATGGCAGCACGAGAATGCCATTTGAACGCCTCTGTGTGTCTAACTAGAGCAGGAAGCACCCATGACGTTTATATACATTGCAGTTTGTATGTCACAATTGCTGAAAAGAGTAGTTGAGTAATTGTGTTTAATCAATGGAGTGAAGAAATGAGTTAGCAGCTTTCATTTTTAAATCGCAGGGTAACTGCCAAGCAGTCCCAAATGTCAGGTTTAGACATGGTTATGTACAGTGATTCATTGGTGCCTCTGGGGAGAACAGAGTTTCTGCCTGGGAGGCATAGCAGGGTGATTTGTGGTTTCAATGCGAGTTTCCAGCAACACAGAAAATAGGCAGCAAGAATATGAACATATAGTTTCAGGAATGAACAATTCAAGCTCTAGAGTATAGGAGTCCTGTAGGCTATCAAAAGGCAAATTATGGTTGCTAGCACACTCATTTTGGAGGGCCAGGTGACTGAACGCCATTAGTCTAAATGTTTTTCCACCTTTCCTACTTATCCTCACATCCATTTTTTTTTCTGTCAAGCTCTGTCACTTCTCACTCTTCCTTCCATACATGCTTTCTTGTCCACCCAGGAAATATTAAAGGCTAGAACTTCCCAAAACACTGCCTAGGGCAGAATAAAAAACGTGGAAGCTGATATTCTAATTCTGTGTGTGTGCATGAGGGAGAGAGAGAGAGCTCTACTATTCTCTATATCTTTCTGGACAAGAATTTGAGAACTTACCTTGTGGGGCAGTCCCAGGATGGGACATCTGCCAGATGAGTTATATGTTTAACATAGAGAAGATTATTCAAGGGATTGTATTAGGCTGAAAAGGCTGGTCAATCTAAATCAATCCTATTTGATTTTGCAAATAGTCTGTGTATGCTTCAGCTAGATGCATTTTTTAATAAACTGAAATAAATGAAATGAAAATCTGAAATGTCGCAGAGTGAAAATACTGTAACCTGCAGTCCTGAAGGATACAATATTTTTTGTCACCAATACCAGAAATGGGAGAATGTGGTTGTTTATATGATAAACCTTTGATCTGGGATGCTTGGAAAATACTCAGCCAGTATAGCTGATGGAACTGGGAATCATAGGATTTTAGGGCTAATGCAAAAATGTATGGACAAATTATCTAATGTTCTCTGCCATCACCCCATCTTGCTCTGTAATCCCTAAGAAAGGTCAGTTGGTTACCAGGGAGACTGCCTCTTTCCCCATGTTTTACTACCATAGTTTCAGCTAGGTGAGGCATCCAGCCAGGAGCTCTCTCAGGTTAGGCCTAAGGGGGCTGCTGGCAGGGAATCTTTCATGAAGGCCCCTGGCAGGGCCGGCTTTAGCAAGTGCGGGGCCCAATTCGAACTGTTTCAATGGGGCCCTGGCAGGGATGACTATATATATAAAAAAAAAAATGTAAAAAACACATGGGGCTTGTACTCACCGGACAGTGCTCTGAGTCTTCGGCGGCGGGTCCTTCACTCGCTCCAGGTCTTCGGTGGCACTGAAGGACCCGCCGCCAAAGTGCCGCTGAAGACCCAGAGCAAGCGAAGGACCCACTGCCAAAGTGTCGCCGAAGACCCGGACCGCTGCCAGGTGAGTAAAAATTTAAAAGGTGCCTCTAGCCAAGGAAGAAATTCTCACTGGGTGCGGGGCCCTTTTAGGCGCGGGGCCCGATTCGGGGGAATTGGTGGAATTGGCCTAAAGCCGGCCCTGGCCCCTGGATTAGAATATGCTACCTTCCTTCCTCTGGTATAACCCAGATTTGTTAGCCTTCAGGATGTCCTGCAAAACCCAAACTTTTGGGATGGGGTAATTTGATTGCTGTGGGGAGTTTATTCATGGAGAATATGATCATCTCAGTGGGGTGTTAATGGACAATTTATTTGGTTTTGTTCTTCAAGGATTTTAAGGTTTGTGTAGGTTTTAGTTCTTACTCGTGGGCTATGATAGGTGCATAAAATGGAAAATAATAGAAGAAAGCATATCTAGGAACTGGAGGAAATGGTGTTGGTAATTCAGGCACTGGAATTTCCCCCCAGAGTCAGCATTGAACCAGTGCCCCATATACAGGTGACTGTATTCAGGAGGCAGCCATGCTGGTCCCTTCTTTGTTACATAGTACTTGTTACACAAGTCAAGTAGCATTGTTACCCTTAGAGGGAGTTTTTTTTTAACCTTGATTGAACATTACTTTATGCTATTTATTATATACCTACGCCTCGAAAATCAAAACAGCTAAGGTGGCAATCTCCCTCTCCCTACTAACGCTGTATGCTTGGGGGGGTTCTCCTAATTACATAAACCATTGGGTTCAACATATTACAGCACATCAGAATGGTCTTTTCACCTCTCACATCAACCATCCCTTTGTTGTGGTGCAGAGAGTGATGCTTTCCCAGTGTGCCCAGGGTTGCAAGGTACCTCGCTTTCACCTGCCCTTAGCATGCAGAAGCCTTGTCTGTGTCTGCTGGGTGTCAGCTCCCTGGTTCCCCAGGTCTGATGTCCCTCTGCAGGTTAGTGATAGGCACGCTCCAACCCTGAACCCTCTAAGCATCCCCCCGCACCTGTCGCACTGGACACTCACAGAATTCACAGATCCACTGCTCCCAAAGGAACAGTGTCCACCCTGCTTACCACCTATACCTTAGATCTCTGCGCCTCTTAATGCACGGCACTTAGAGATGTTCATAGGGAAAAACATGTAAAACAAAGTATAGAGATTTGAGGAGTAGCAAGTACAAAATTCTGAAAAACAAATGATAACACAAAAAAATAAATTATAACACATTCTAGAGCCTTGACTTAATTAACAAGATACTTCCCTGTCTAATGAAGTGTAGCTCACCCAAATGTTTTGCAGTGTTTTCCAGCCAGGTTGGCTGTGATCCTTTCGTAAGAAAGAACACACTGGCAGTTCATCTCCTCCATGAAGGATCCAGGATATGCTCAGTGCTCCCAGTTATACCCCAGAAATCTATTGTCTTTACTCATAAACAGGTGCCCCACCCCAGGTGGTTTGTTTTTTCCTGCCGCTTTCCCCATTCTGTAGTTTCTCACTCCTTTGATTAGCATCAGTCTCAGTGCAAACAGGACTCCATTGTGATACATACAATGCACAATAGATTCTTGACCACACACAGAGAGATAAGTCTCCTACCCCCTGTTGGAAGAGAACCTGTCCAAGGCCTGTTACCCCCTGGTGATGTGCTTTAATTTTAAGAACATCATTTCCAGTATAGATACATAATTTCTTAAATATTACCCGTGCATACATTTCACAATGACGATGATGACCAGTAAGCCACTGGCTTTTGGGAGAGGCCTTACAGGCCACCATTTGGTGAATTATTATGCATATTCCTTCCCCAGGGGATGCGTGTAAAACTGCATGCATCCAATCTATTGGCATCAAGAGGTCCCTGGGTCACCCAGTATTCATATAACTGCATTCCACTTGAAACGGTGACATTTTAGCTTATCTCTGAGGCCTACGATTTTTAAACTGCTTGTAGTTCAGGTGATTATGTGCACAAATGGCCAGTTAGACAAGTAAGAGGGAAATGATGAAGAGATTGCTTCATTCTTCACTCTCAGTTCCTTTCTCCTTTCTGTGCGTCAAAGTGGAGTAGGAGATATCAAATAAGGTCCCACAAGACTGTGAGATGTGGAAATAACTTAAAATGTGATCCTAAAGTGGCTTTTATAGTGTGACAGTGTAATCCACTGGTCAGTGTGTCTTATGCCCTTTTGCCCCATCCACAGAGGATGTAAATCTGTTACAGCTCTCAGCCTGAGAACCTGCCTCTTTGGCTCAAGCTGTGAAGACTCCTACTTTCACCTCTGGAAGGCTTCAGTTACAGTATCAGCCAAGATGGCAGCCACTACAACAGTGTCTTACAACATATCCCAGGACTGGGAGAATGCACCTCGGCTGGAGATATTTTTCATTACTAGAGAAGATGCAAATTCCAGTTTCCACTCAGAGTTTGGAGCATTTCCCCCCATTGTGTAAGGTAAGAGCTGTGAAGACACTTTTTTTCAGATAGCCTGGCACAGGGTCATCCACGAGAAGGACTCGGAGACATTATGGGGAATAAGGCCATGTAACTACTGACTTGGCTGGCTGGATAGATAGAAGGCCAAGGAGGCAGTGTTTGAAAGAATGTATGTTGGAATAGTTCACGCTGAGCACCTTGACAATTAACTTCTTGATACTTGCTTTGGTTTGAAGCCTAAATGCTAAGGAAATGATTTTAGTAATTTTTTCAATCAATTAAAGTGTTGACCATTCATTGTTTGTTTGCATGACAGACCTGTTCTTCTGAACTTTGGACCCATGTGCAGGCTACTTACAGCCTTTATAAAACCCTGAAGCAATTGTTGGTTGGGCACATCATTGTATGAAGTATATAAAAGGAACAAATGAATACCAAAGTATTTTAACTTTGTTACATTTGATGACGTAGCAAACATTCTCCTCTTGAGTGGCAGTGGAATGTTTCACAGCGTGTAGGTGATTAAAGCTGGTGCTGAGTCACAGGAAGGTGTGGCTAAAGTACAGTTTTAAGTAATGGCTGACAGCTGGGATCAACAATCATATCCAAACCACCCCCAGAGCAAATCAAATATGCCTTGGACACACAGGAAGTCTTATCTTGCAGATTTTAAGCACCTTAAATTCTAAGCCGGCTATACAATTCCCCTGGGGAAAGACCCACTAAGATCTTGCCAACTTAATCTGGTTAGGACAAAAATAAGTTTTTAAATTCAAATCCTTTCACCTACTGCAAAATAAGAAGTGGATCATGAGCTGTTGGACTGGAATCAGAGAGGCAGTGTTCCTGGACAGACTGTTATTGACAAGACACCAGTAGAACAGAGAACTTGGGGGAGTTTGGCTGAGTTGCTCTCAGACTGTGCAGAGAGAGCAGTCCACAAATTTAATACAGTCTCACTGGTTCAACTTAACCTGCATTCAGCTTCACTCACTGCAAATGAAACAAAGCCCTTTGTTAGGAATGGGGAAATGAGCACATACCTTAATCTACAAATTTGCTGGGTTGTACCAATAAGAATTAGTACAAATAGGTAACCCATTTGTATTTTAAATTACTTTGAAAAAGTCTCAATAGTGTGATGTACAGCACATGTCTGCTAACTTCTTTCTGATCACAACACAGGGCACAGTTAAAAGCACCCTTGTGACTGGTGATTGGCTAAGATTGAAACATAGCAGCTGCTGTATTGACCAAAGGCCCAACACCCTAAACAAGTTCTATAAGAAATATGTAACTCCTAACATGGGTATACCTGCCTATTGAAAATCTGCTATCACTGGGTTGCTCTGATTACATAGAGAAATCCAGTGATTACAAAGCTGTGGAGATGTCAGCAAATTGCAATAAGTACCACAGGGCTACAAATGTGTGAGAAAGTGTAATAGATATGTACTGGCCCTTTGATCTTAAGGGAACCCTCCTCTGAGCTAATCCCAGGGAAGAAAATTCAGTACTTTGGCTTTCACTACAGTGGAGCATCCAGCTGGGCCTTGTTAATTTGTCAGTTAGGGTTTTTGTGGGTGTGGCTGGAAAGGAAACTCAGAGACCAGCTAGGCAGCTCCCAAGAAAGGCTTCTCGTGTAGAAAATTAGGAAGAGAACTCCTGAGGTGTGTTTTGAACTATTTATGTTTTTTATGGTGATTACAGGTGCTAAAGATTATAACCAGTAGCAGCCCAATAATTGAGATAGAAAGGCCCAGAGTGGGTTTTATGTTTTGTAGGGTTTGTTTTAATGATAGTCAGGCCAACCCTAGGACAGCTCAAGAATCAACACAGAGGAGGGACAAGGATCCATAACAGTTGTTTGCACTGAATCAGGTGAATTCATAGTAAGACTATTCTCTGCCCAAGTTTTGCAGGTTGAAGGGTGTAGCTATTCAGGTTAAACTCCCAAATTGCACAAAATGCTGTCATCTAGATAGCTAGTGACTATGCATCGCCATGCAGGTAATCCATGTTCAGTCCTGAGCTCAGCTTATCAATTGTAAGATGGTAGAAGTGTGGGATGTTGTACTATGCCTGGTGGTTTAATATATGATGAAATGTTTGATTTCAAACCAAGCAAAGCCAACAGAGTGAACGAGGAGGCTAACATTCTAGCCTTATTTCACATTCTTGTGGGAAAATATAAGGCATATCACTACAAGTGAAGGACAAAGTGCAACACTCTCAGCCAGTCACCCTCATTAGCTTGTGTTGGGTGAGGTTGTGGGTCAATATTTTATAAGCATTCACCTTTGCAATTCGATTTTACATGTGCATGATATATCCTGTGAGATAAGTATAAGTAAAAAATGAACTCTGCTCGGAAGTAGATGCAGCACAGTGTTGGGAGGGTGGGTGTGATATTTTGGTTTGGCCAAGGGATATTTTTCAAAACATAATGTATTGTTTTGAGTAAACAGGATATAAAGCAAATGGTTTAAAATATGTCACTGAAATATCCATGGAGTCAAATTTAACCTGTGTATGGCAAAGCCAGTTCTCAAAATAAAACAACACATCTCCTTGTCTCTAAATGTTTCTTATGAATTGAAAGTAAAATTCAGCCCTGTGCAGAGAGACTTCGCCTGACTTCTGCACCATGCCAGCTAGTGGGACTTAAGTGCTGTCCAAAGCCTTGTGCAGTAAGTCTGCCAAGAGTGGAACTCACCCTGAGGCCCTAAAGCATTTCAGGCACCATATAGATATACAAACAAGTACAGTGCCTGCCCCAGAGAGCTTACAATCTAAACAATGGAATAAAGGAAGGGCAGGGCCGGCTCCAGACCCCAGCTCGCCAAGTGCGCGCTTGGGGCGGCATTTTGCCGGCAGCAGCGGCAGGCGGCTCCGGCGGACCTTCCGCAGTCATGCCTGCGGGAGGTCCACCGGAACCGCGGGACCAGCGGACCTCCCGCAGGCATGACTGCGGACGGTGCACTGGTCCCATGGCTCGGGTGGACCTCCCGCGGGACCAGCACGCCCTCCGCAGGCACGTCTGCAAGAGGTCCCCTGGAGCCGCGGGACCGGTGACCGGCAGTGCGCCCCCTGCGGCGTGCCGCCCTGCTTGGGGTGGCCAAATTCCTAGAGCCGCCCCTGAGGAAGGGCACAGCAGTGAGATGATGCAGTTATTCAGTAAAGGTCTGTGTGCAGCACAGTTGGATATTTGAAAATGACAAATAAAAGAGAGCTCCTGGAATTGCGTTTGTTGATTCACATTTTGTGAGCATCCTGATAGAAGTGGGTCTTAAGTAGGAATTTGGATGTGGGTGGTGACTAGCTGAATCAGTTCACAGAGGCTGATGGAAAAGGCACAGAGACATTTGTGAGAGAAGCAGACAAAGTGCCGGCAAGGCTGGCATTACTAGTGGAATAGAGGTGTGAGAAGCAATAGTGAAATAAGAGTAAGTCAGATTAGCAGGGCCCGGAGGAAAAGGTGCTGGAATTTGATGCAACGGAGAAGGTTTCAAAGAGTGGAGTGATGTTGCCAGATTGACAGGCAAAGATGATGATCTTGCCAGCAACAACTGTATGGACTGAAGGGGAGCAAGATGGGTGTAAGGAAGGCCAAAGAGAAGGAGGGTGCAGTAGTCATGAGGGGAAATGACTTTAAAATCCTATTTCTTGAGAGCGAAGGCTGCGTTTAATCCCTGTGGTATTGTCCCATTGTGCTGTTACTGCCCCTAAAGACTATTTACCTCCTGCCTCCCCCCTGACCCTGCCTACCTCCCCAATTATCCAAACCTGGCCTATGTCACTCTTGCATGGTTCTCCTAAAATCTCTGAATTTTTAATGATTATTTTGTTTACATTTTAAATACAATTGTATGGGGCCTTTCACATAGAGTGCAGGATTCTTGTACATTCACAGTTTGGCATAGGATACCCATTCCTCAGTATCCTGCCTGCTCACAAGAATGGAGGTGTGATAGATAACACAATGACAGGTGCTTTAGGAATGCAGAGGATGATATTGTGCATGAGGCCTAGGCATCACTTAAGTACCGGTTAAACTCTCAACATAAGAACAGCCATACTGGGTCAGACCAAAGGTCCATCTAGCCCAGTATCCTGTCTACCGACAGTGGCCAATGCCAGGTGCGCCAGAGGGAATGAAAAGAACAGGTAATCTTCAAGTGATCCATCCCCTGTTGCCCATTCCCAGCTTCTGGCAAACAGAGGCTAGGGGCACCATCCCTGCCCATTCTGGCTAATAGACGTTGATGAACCTATCCTCCATGAATTTAGGAGGGCTAAATAGGGCTTATGTGTGACTTGTTCATCAACCGTGTGCTGGCCATCTGCACAGGGGTGAATTTCACTGAGATAGAGTGAAAGGCTACTGACGTACATATGAGTACCTACTGCTGCTCTTAGAACAAAGCTAGCTCTAATTTTAGCCCAGCTACCTTTGAATGTTTCCCTTTAGTGTTAACCAGTGATGGATTGCTTTGATATTTTAGCACGTCTAGCATAGAAAGTAAAATGTTACATAGCTTTTTAGAAGGGCAAAGAACTGCCTTTGTGTTAGCAAGGACCTACCTTCAAGAAAACAGAACAGGAGTACTTGTGGCACCGTAGAGACTTAATGTATTTCAGGGCCGCCCAGAGGATTCCGGGGGCCCGGGGTCTTCGGCGGCGGGGGGCCCTTCCATTCCTGGACCCGCCGCCGAAGTGCCCCGAAGACCCGCGGCGGGAGCCCCCCGCTGCCGAATTACCTCCGAAGCAGGACCCGCCGCCGACGTGCAGCCCGGTCTTCAGCGGTAATTCGGCGGCGGGGGGCCCCCCGGCCGTGGGTCTTTGGGGCACTTTGGCGGCAGGTCCCGGAACGGAAGGGCCCCCCGCCGCCGAATTACCGCCGAAGACCGGGCTGCACGTCGGCGGCGGGTCCCGCTTCGGCGGTAATTCGCCAGTGGGGGGTCCTTCCGCCCCGGAGCAGAAGGACCGCCCGCCGGCGAAGACCGGGAGCGAAGAAGCTCCTGCACCCTCTTGCCCCGCCCCCTCTGGGTAGCCCTGACCCTAGCCACCCCCCCCAGACCACCCCCAAGCCACACCCCCCCATTCCCTGCCCCCTCCCCCCACCTCTGCCCTGACTGTCTCCAGGGCTCCCTGCCCTTTAGCCAACCCCCCCGGCCCTAGCCTCTTACCCCCAGCTCCCTCCTCACGCGCAGCCTCAGCGCCTCGGCTGAACAGCTGCAGCGTGTCTCCGGCGGGGCCTGAGTTCCGTCCCGCTCAGAGCCGCGTGGTGAGGGGGCGGGGCTGGGAGCTCCGGGCCCAGCGGAGGGAGCAGAGCTCAGGCCGGAGCTCCCAGCCCCGCCCCCTCCCCACGCGGTGCGGGGCGGGGCTCAGGGGCCCCAGCGGAGACACGCCGCTTGATGTGCTAAGGCTCCAGGAGAGGGGTGGAGGCGGGAGCCTCCGCTGTTCTCTTGGGGGCCCCTGCGGAGCCCGGGGCAAATTGCCCCCTTTGCCCCCCCCTCTGGGCGGCCCTGATGTATTTGAGCATAAGCGTTCGTGGGCTACAGCCCACTTCATCGGATGCATGTAGTGGAAAATACAGTAGGAAGATGTTCTCTGTGTGTATATATATCTTCCTACTCTATTTTCCACTAC
The DNA here is from genome assembly GCF_016161935.1 of Mauremys reevesii. Lineage (NCBI taxonomy): Eukaryota > Metazoa > Chordata > Testudines > Geoemydidae > Mauremys > Mauremys reevesii. Next base: position 194,343 of record NW_024100733.1, read on the forward strand.
ATGCATCCAATGAAGTGGGCTGTAGCTCACGAACGCTTATGCTCAAATAAATTTGTTAGTCTCTAAGGTGCCACAAGTACTCCTGTTCTTTTTGCGGATACAGACTAACATGACTGCTACTCTGAAACCTGCCTTCAAGAGATTTGTTTGAACTTTTAGAAGAACAAATCTACTGAGCATGAAACTTTAAAAATGCAATTTTTTTCTGTTAGTTTTTTTTATTCTTTTGTTTAATGTTCATATTTGTTACTGGAGGAAGGACAAAATGGAAACCCTGTGACTGAAGCTGCTCACTGCACAACCTTTGGCATGATACATGGGTTTGGGCTGCTCATTTCTGCCATATATCAATGCATAATACCTAGTTTGGAGCCTGCCAGCAAGACTGTACTTTCCCTAGCAACTCTGCTTCCAGCCTGAGATATACTGTAGATGTTCCCTTCTCTTAAGAGGTGCATTTGCCCTTCAATTGCACACACTGGTTTTCTGATAACTGGAGTTAAATCCATGGACTGAGAGGATATTAAACTCTTCTAAGAGCAGAAGGGACTGGAAAACATTTGAAAGCAGTTCATTTCCACACTACAGCCAAAATTAAGACAAGTAGGGGAACTGTATTAAAATGGTTGCTAAGGAAAAAGACAGTCTTTTCTCTTGGAGCTCTGGCAACTCCAAGTTTACCTGTTGAGTTGATATAGCTAGGATTAAAGCAACCCGTTTTCCTCAAGATTATATACAGGAGATTCAGAACTATCAACCAGGGGTTTCTTATTAAGCTCATAAGAGCTTATTATATAAAGCTATTTGAGGTGAGGGGAAAAAAAGGGGAATATCTTCCACATTAATATATGGGACTATTTTTTAATTCTAAATCTGAGTGCTAATTCATCTCTGAACCAATACATCAATTTAATTTCAATGGGCTTTTCTCTGGTGGTTAATGCACTTTGTTGCAATTAACAGCAAACTATTGTGCCAATGCCTAAGGAACTACTTTGATACCATTAGTCTGTGCTATGCTGTGTCAGTGGCTGCTGCTTGAGCCACCAGAACCTTTCCACAGCTTTCTTGTAATGGACAGTTATTTTATTTATGTCTGTAATATATTAAGCCTGGGATTTTCAAAGGCGCCTAAAGAAATTGGTGCTCATATCTCATTGAAATTCCCTGGGAATTGGGCACCTGACTCTCTCATGCCCTGGTCCAGCAAACAGTTATGCAAGTGATTAACTTTGCTACTGTGAGCAGTTCCCACTGAAATCAATGGGATCACTCATGATAGTAAAGTTAAGAATAGGCGTAACTGTTCACAGGATTGGGGCCTCAGGCGCCTTTGAAAATCCCAGCCTAAATGCTTATGGCCAGATATGAGTAGTAGCTATTATGTTATAAATCTTCTATCACAGTGAGTCATCCTGGGTTGACACTTGATGAATATGCGATCCTTGTGTAAATGTGGGAGCCTGATGCTTGCAAACGAGCCAAATATAATTTGAAATACGCCCCAGTTTCTGCAAACCAAGCAGTAATAATGAACACTGTGAACATGATTACCAGAATCTGAGACTGCCTAGGGCACTCCCTAATTTAGGCCATGTCCGGACTCAGCAAATAGGTTGTATATTAAAACAAGTTAGCTAACACAAATTAACAAACAAAATGCTAAATAGGACTTTGCACCTAGACAGTGCAAGTTGTGCTTAAAAAAATGTTAACTGGTCATGGTTAACTCTAGGCTCTCCACCACCAATCAGCTAACATATTGTTTCAAAACCACTTTTGCCCTGTGTAAACTCCATCTATATGGGGTGCAAAGTCCTGCATTAAAATGTGTTAGCTAACTTGACCTGTTTTGCTAGTTTAGACATGGCTGTGGAGTCTAATACATCTGGGCCTGTATGTTCCCAATGCAGGGCCTTCCATGCTGGCACTCGCTTCCCCATTGGTTCAACGGAACCTGAATTTGTTGACCTTCAGAGTCCGTTATAAGGACGGGTCTCTGCCTGAGATGAAGTTGATGGAGGATTTCTAAGGAGCCGTCTTCCAGAAAGTAAGGCTAATTTATGTGTAGTCTAACTATGTCTACCTTATTCGCTGTACCTGCACACAGAGCAGGTGATGAGCACATTTCACAAGTCTAAGGGATGGTGTCCCTAGTCTCTGTTTGCTAGAAGGTGGGAATGGGTGACTGGATGGATCACTTGACGATTACCTGTTCTGTTCATTCCCTCTGAAGCATTGTCATTGGCTACTGTCAGAAGACAGGATACTGGATTAGATGGAACATTGGTCTGACTCAGTATGGGCGTTCTTAAGAATAAACTCAGGAAATCTCAGTAAACTGACAACCCAAAGATTTGCTGAGGGACTCCAGTGAATAGACTTATTGTTTGCTGAAAAGGGAAGTATTTTTTTCTTCTTCAGCAAAGCCACAGTTTGCACAGTTTTAGCCTCCCCCAAAATAGCCAAAATGAAGCCCATGATTTCTATATTAGTTTGATTGGTGATCTTGGATGTGTGCCTCATAGGCTTCCTGACTCCCTGCCGCCATCTACCCTCCATTAACCAAATAACAACACTTCCTTCTAGGCGAGGTTTCCGGTTTCTCTGGGTTTATTATTTTTAAAATAAAGTGGACTTTTGATTTGGCAACCAAGATCTGCTCTTATTTATTTTTCATTTTAGTTTTACCTAGGGGCCCTCACATAAAGTTACATGTGTCAATTGCTTGATCCTTTGTTGCACTGAAAAGGAGGATGGGATATGTTGACAACTAGGAATATGGAAACCTATCCTCAAACTGGGAAGGAGAAGAGTACTGCTTGGGCTTTTAGAACTAAACTGACTGCTAAAGGTGACCTGCAGAGGAATTAAAATAGGTGTATGCTCACTTTTGCTGCTTTATGACACATGAAGAGCTGTTGTTTTCTCTTTATAAAAAAAAATCTGCTTTTTTTCCCATTAGGTGATAGGGTTTTGTCTGCCCAGTAATTCTGTGTAGAAATTATAACATAACAAGATGAAATCTGAGCAACTGAGAACAGATGAGATTTTTGGTTGGACTGTTTAAAACATTTTGGTTTTTGTTAGCACCTATTAAGCTCCAATGCTTTAAAACACTTGGGAGAAAGAGAGCCTTTGTTAAAGATGCAATAGTCCTACCCCTGCAGCTAAGGGGTAAAATAGCTGCCAGTCTATAGCTGAGACTTCCTGCAGGCTCTTTAGGTAAAACAGGGGTGACCAGAGAAAATTCATGATGTTTCTGTAATAAAAATCAAGCAGAAAAAGTAATAATTCCTTTAATGTTTTTATATATCACCAGAGGGCACAAATCCAATTTGTTAAAATCCCTTCCCTGCACTGTTCCCTGCTTGCCCCTTGGCTGAGAGGGAGGAGATGACCACACATCCAAGCATATTCATGAAAACACCTGGTTTCTCTCAAACTTACTGTGGTACCAGGAAGTCTGTTCACCCTAAGCCAGGTTTAACAGAGGCCAATCGTGGCCTGCACAATGTGTGAGAAGAAAACAACCCAGTTTGACTTTCAGTTCACAGGCTGAGTTTGCAGGACTGGCAATTGGAAGAAAATTTACTTGTAAATTGAGTGAGCAGGAGCTCTTTGGGAGACAAACGTGGGACCTCGTGCCACCATTTTCACAGATTCACTTTACTTTGAGTTGACCCTTCCATTTGCAGCTGAAATTATCCTGTTAATATCATCTAACATAATATTATTATTTAGTAAGCACCAATAATGTGTTTGATATTTTAGAATACACAAAATAAAGACAGTTCCTGCTTGGAAGTGCTTATTATCTATTCTAGACTCTATATTCCTTTCCTGGAGGGAAAAACTGTCCATAACCAGAGCAAATGCTGACTATGCTCATTGTGCCATATTGATTGTGCAGCAGAGACACAGGGCTCTGCAGATACATTTTCTTGGCACATATCTTGGTGGTATTAGTTTAATGAAAAAATGTTTTCAGACAGTATTCTACAGCTCCTTTTAGTTCAGCCTCAACAATCTGTCAGTATAAGGCATCAGTGTATATGCCTGGGTCAACACAATCTAAAATAAGGGTATGATGTATAGTAATATTATACATGACTCAGGCACCACATTTCTGTGCACCCTGCACAGTGCCCAGAACAGTGAGGTGGCCAATCCAAAAATAATTCTATCCTCGGTGTCAAATCCTGATGAAAATGAAGAAAAATGCACAGCAGCAGGGTTCCACCTCCCTGCCAGAGTCTCCGGATTGCTTTTACAAGGGCTGGTACTTCTTATACCTTGCAGTGGGAGTCTAGGTGCACAAGAAAATCAAGATCAGATATTATTGGCTTGCAGCCCTCTTTGATACAACTAAGGACGCAGTCCTGCTGAACACGTGAACCTTTCCTCAACTTTAGTGGGAGATGAGGGTTCTCAACAACTCTCAGGATCAAGCTTAAGGTCATCCGATGAAGTGGGTATTCACCCACGAAAGCTCATGCTCCAATACGTTTGTTAATCTATAAGGTGCCACAGGACTCTTTGCTGCTTAAGGTCTTGTCTACACAGGGGAGTTTTTGAAATCTTTCCCACCGTTGTTAACACCAGTTTAGCTGAACCAGTGTTAGCAAAGTTGGAACTCTACAATATTGTGTTGATTAGACCTGCTTTCAGCAAACTAACTGACATGGTGTTGATAAGGGCCAGCTATGCTATGCTCCAATGCTATGAAGAACTGGTTTGTTAACAATAGTGGATAACTTTTCAAACACATCCCTAGTAAAGACAAGGCCCAGGACCATGCTTGGTGAAAGTTAAAGGGTGGAGAATAGTTTAGATAAATTCTTCTGGTAGCAAAACCTTAATCCTAAATCTGAACTGAACTTGAATGAATCTGTCACTGTGGTTTGGCGATGTTGGGCGGACTATTTTACACACTTCCTGTTTCCAGCTTATCACAAGTTGGTTCTTGTTGTACTTCCATCTTGACTGGAAGTCAAAGATTCCAGAAATCTAATGAGACAGCTGGGTCTTATGAGATTTCCACCTCGGTCTTCCCTCCGACCTTGGGGGTGCCTGTCTGTAGCAAGATAAACCTTTAGAGGTTTTCCCGTCATCAGTAAAAATAGGGCAAATCTCAGAGCTGAGAAGCAGAGGATAGTAGGAAGTTGTCAAATGATCAGAGTGGCACAGAAAAGCTGAAAGAAAATGAGTGATGCACAGGGGACCTGCACAAGGATTTTGGAGACACTCACTCACTTTTCGGTGTTAATGTATTGTTCTGATGATAATGATTGCATGTATAGAAGATCTGTGTAGACAATAGCAGTGTTCATTATGGATGATGTGAATTTATTTTCCTTTCTTTTTATAAAGAAGATGTTGTAATTATCACTAGAACAGTTTCATATAATTAGAAAAGAGAAACTAGGACAAGGAAGGCCATTTATTTGTTAGTAGGGTGACCAGACAGCAAGTGTGACAGATCGGGACAGGGGATGGGGGGGGGGGGGGTAATAGGCGCCTGTATAAGACAAAGCCCCAACTATCTGGACTGTCCGTATAAAATCAGGACATCTGGTCACCCTATTTGTTAGAAATAACCCTTTTCCCAAAAATAGCTATCCCTTTCTATAATGAAACCAGGTTTTTGTGACATGTACAAATGCATCTGATACCCACTCTAGAAGTAGTGTGGTCCTGTGAATAAGGCACTGAGCTGAATGTCAGAAGAGCTGGGTTCTCTTCCTGTTTTTCCCCCACTAACTTGAACATATCGCTTGAGCACCCTGGGGTTTATTTTCTTCATCTGTAAAATGAGAACAATGATGCCTAACCTCTTCCTAAAGTGTTCTGAGGTCCTCCGGGACTTGTGCACATGTTTAATTTTATGCACTGAGAGTAAGGCTACGTGTCTGTCACAGATTCCATCACTTTCCGTGACTTTTACAGCAGCCAATGTGGCCGGCTCAGAGGCTGCTTGAACACTCGGGCAGCCCCTGGGCCAGCAGCAGCAGTTTGGGTGTGTGGGAGAGGGCTCTGGGCTGGGTCAGGGGGTTGGGGTACAGGGTGGCGCTTACCTGGGGAGGCCTCCCCAGAAGTGGCTGGTATGTCCCTGTGGCTCCTAGGAGGAGGGGCCAGGGGACTCTGTGCACTGTCCCTGCTTGCAGGAAGTGCCCCCGCAGCTCCCATTGGCTGTGGTTCCTGGCCAATGGGAGCTTCAGAGACAGTGCTTGTGGCAGGAGCAGTGCACAGAGCTCCCCTGGCCTTCCCTCCCCCTAGAAACTGCAGGGACATGCTGCTCAGAGCCAGGTAGGGAGCCTGCCAACCCCCACTCCCAGCACTAGCAGGGGTCCCAAACCACCCACCCAGCACCTGTGGTGCCCCCAGGCTACCCCCAGAGCACCTGTGGCCCCCCGGCCCCAGTTTTAGTCAGGGGTATATAGTAGAAGTCATGGACAGGTCACGGGTCCGTGAATTTTTGTTTACTGCATGTGACCTATCCATGACTTTTACCAAAAATACCTGTGACTAAAATGTAGCCTTAACTATGACTATGAGTAATCCCATTTAATGCATGCATAAAGTTAAGCATGTGCATGGGTCTTTGCAGGGTTGAGGCCTATATAACTATTAGGGCTGGCTGAACATTTTCTGTTTTTAAAATTGTTTTTTTACTGGAAAATTGGATTTTCAAAGAAATGCAATTTTCAAAAAAAACCCAAAACCCGGCAAATCAAAATATTTTTATTGGATATGCTTCAGGAGTGCCTCATGGGAGTTGTAGTTCAGTTGTCTCATAGACCCATTTTTTTCCATGGTCCAGGTTCCTCCGCTGGGCTAATTTAATAATGAACTGCCTCCCCTTTCCAAGAGGTGAGACCAAGTGCCATTTGGGAGATGTAGTCCAACCAGGGATCCCAGGCTATACAAGAGAATGGAAGCACAAAGCACCCAAACTACAGCTTCCATGATGCACAGGGTAACACTTTTGAATCAGAATATTTTGGATTTTGGCTAAAATATTTCAGAATTAAATTTTTTGCCAAATAATCAAACTTTTCTGTTTAAACTTTTTTTTTACATTTAGAGAGAAAAGCCCACTTTCCTATCGGTTCTAGTAATTATTATGTTTACTCCAGCCATTAAGTTAAATACAATGGCAGGTCTCCACCCTCTAACATACCCAAAGAAAGTTGAATAACATTCTGCAAATGATTAAATGGAGAAAAATACGGTGTAGAGTGATCTGCAAAATTATGCTAAAGAGCTGCATTACTTTTGAAAACAAGGACCACATGCATTTAGAGATTAAAGGCCTCCCCGTTGTCCCTTTCTGACAAAGCTGAAAGAGTTATCTAATGATAGTCAGATGATACAAGTATATTTGGATAGCTATAGTATGCCTTGGTTCAGGACTTCAGCAATGGTAATGCATTAGCAATTGCACTGAATGCCCTTTTCGATGTAATCCCTCTTCATTTCCAAGCCATTTCTGCACCATATATGTCAGTTATGTTGTATTAATGAGCTCCCCTCCCAGCCATCAGTTTAAAGGGCTCCTCTAACAAGAAAATAAACTAATGTGAGTAAGCGAGATGGTGCCATTACAACTCTGTCTCTCATGCAGTATTGCTCCATGCTCAGCTTTCTTACAAGGGGTATAACTGTGTTCATATGTGCCTCAAAGAACAAATTCATTGGAGCCTCTCCTTCTCCGTGTCCTCCTGCCCCTTTTGCCACATGCTCAGAATGTCCTCCTCAACCCACACCATCCTCACCTTATCCTCCATGCTTGTCCTCAATACCTCTCTATCCTCTCCTCCTCCTCCTCCAACCCCTAAATCCTTGATGACTCTCTCTTCTCCTCTCCTTTGTGACATAATCTGATTAAAATATGACCATGTAGATCATTGTTGCTGCCACTATTACATAATTGCAACAAATCTCATACAAAGAATGTCAAGTAAGGTGTCAATATAAACGTTATGAGTTGCTGAATATGATTATGCTATTTGTATACATGTATCATTTTTGTATCTGAAGTTATGAATACTAATTATGTACCTGTATTTCAAATGTTTGCTCATGTGGTAACACCCACAAGGTATTTAGCCTGCACATCTTGAGGGACTATTCAAGGTTAATGGCTCATCAAGGAACACTTAACTCACAATGATCATGGAAGACGCTCATCCACACCTGATGGACTTGCCTGTGAACCTTCTAACTAGAATATGGGTGATGGCTTCTACTATGACTAAGCAAAGCATGCATGGACATGTGACTTGCCCATGTGACTCCCAACACCATCTTGTTCCCTGTAACTTTCCACAGTGAGAACAATGGGTTTCCTTTCACTTGACAGAGGCTATAAAAGGCCCTGGGAACAGCTCCATTTTGCCTCTTTCCTGCTCAAACCTCTGGACTCTGGATTTATACTAACGGGAGCATTCTGACCAAAGGACTGAGGACTTCTAATGCTTTTGAAGCAACCAGAGACTTGACTTTATTCCGTCACTACTACAAGCCTGATCCCAGAACTTTGCAATTGTTGTATGTATTTGATTCCTTAACCAATTTTAACTCTCACCTTTTTTCTTTTAATAAATAAACCTTTAGATTTTCGATACTAAAGGACTGGCAACAGCGTGATTATTGGGTAAGATCTGAGTTATATATTGACCTGGGTATGTGGCTGGTCCTTTGGGATCAGAAGAACCTTTTGTTTGATGAAATTGGTATTAAATAAACACTCATCATTATGTCTAGTGTCTGGGTGCTGAATCCAGGACTGGAATACCTAAGAAGGCTGCATTTCTGACTTTGTTAGCCAGTGTGGTGAGACAGAAGTTTAATTTTGTTGCTAGTTTGGTATATCTCATAGAAGAATAACCACCAGTTTTGGGGGGTTGTCTGCCCTTTTTCTCAGCAGCTTGTCCTGAATTTGTTATTCTCAGTTGTGACCTACGGTGGCATGGTGACATCCTTACTATCATCTCTGGTGGCACTGCTCACTTTAACTGGTAGCAGTATCCTCCTGCCAACCATTTCTTGCCTCGAGAGGGTGGCTACCCTTCTGTATGCACTACTTCCAACATCAGCCAGCAGGGAGATGGGCAAGGCCTTTGTTTAATTTTAAGCACATGCGTAAGTCCCATTGAAGTTAATAAGACTTAAGCGCGTACCGAAGTGCTTTGCTGAATCAGGGCCTAAAAGAGCTGGCTTTTGGAGCCTGACTCACTCCTACACCAACAGTAGCTCCTGCAAGGCCCCCAGGACTCATGGACTCCCAACACTGTTGGGTTTACACAAATATTTCTGACTCTTCCCCTCTCCTTTATATTTCTATCTATTTTGATGCCCTTCTTGCCTGGAGAGAGAGGGTGTCAGTGAACAATTTGTATTCCCCAAAATTGATAATAGCAGGGCAGGGTTATTTGATTTTAATTTCCTCTGCCTTCCATATCTTCATTAGCAATTTATCTGTCTGTCTGTACATGGACCTTTCCTCCACTTCTGTCTCCCAAATTATCATGTGATAATGAGACTCGAGGGAGGGCAACCAGCTTCCAGCTTTCCTGGGTGCTGTCTCTCTCCAAATACATTGTCTGACCTTTTCAGTGATGCTTTGCCACCAGTGTGTTTACTGTCTCTTCTCTGTTGCAGGATGCGTTTGAGTCCCTGCTGGGTAGAGGGAATTGTGGTTTTGCCTCTCAAAGAAGTGTCTTGGAGAAGTGAAGAGTGATTTCAGGGAAGTGCTCTACATCTTCTTATTAAAAACCAGTTGCCTTAGCTAGTTAAATAATAATACTTACCACTTAGAGTGCTTTTCATCTGCAGTGCTTTATGCTCATTAAGCCTTGCTACACCCCTGAAGAATAGGTGCAGTAGCTATCACTGTTCTCATTTGACAGATGTGAAAATGGAGACAGAGCAGTTAAATGACTTACCCAAGCCTTTGGATGGAGATGGTACCAGGGATCATAACTAAGAAGTTCCTGGCTGCCACATCTGTGCTCAGACCACGGGGAGGACCCTGATTGCAGATCTCCATGAAGCTGTGTGGGTGAGTATTGTTTCTTCCTTTCTCAGACATCAGTTATTTTTAATATGGAAGGTTGTATTGCTATGTGAGGGTATGGGTCAGGATTGTGCCCTTCAGTTTGCTTGCAGGGTTCAACTGGTAATGGTAAGTGGCACCACAGCAAATAGCCTCCTTCTTCGTTAATAATTACCTGCCATATTGAGGGGATATTGGCTTCTCTGTGAATACGTGGCTGTGAAGTTTTATCTGTGCTTTCCTTAGGCTGATGAGCTATCTTTTCCATTATTCTGTTCTTCCTTGCCAGGTTTTGTACCTACAGTTCCATGTGCATTTTAGATGGTGTTGTTTCTGGAGAAGTATAACATGGAGTGGGAATCCAGAGGAAGGGCCCCATATGGTAAATCAGGGCTGTGATTTTTACATGAGCAATTAGTTCTTGTTCAAGCTCGGAGGAGAGGCGGAGGCAAAAGGGTTTGAAAGAATCTGGGCTTTGAAGACATCTGTAGGTTTGTTTTGTTTGTTTGAGGAATAAAACAGCTGAGAATACCTAGACAATGATGTTATTTCTGTTCACTTGTTGTTCCCCGCTTCACCCTCTACCCCCAACTACCCCCCCCCAAAAAAAACCCCTTAGCCAAATCCAAACTCTGACAAAACAAAATGGAGTGGGAGAAAGGAAATCAAACTGATTTAGATCAGGATTCTGGACTGGAGTGAGACCTGCCAAACAAAGGTCCAGACCATCAGCTCATATAAGTCAGTGCGGTCAATACTGCTATAAAGATTTTTAGTCCAGCTGAGGCTCTGACCCAGCTGTGTAAGAGAGAAGTGGGGATCTGGCTCTGAAGAGGGTAGGTCTAGGAGAACAGAGCCACCTTGGTTCCTTTATAATTCCTTTAAATTCATTCTGAGGTTATTTTTCAGAATCCATTAAAAGTGATGGCTGCTGAGAAAACTGGGAAAAACATCAAAGCTTAACTTAAAGTTGCATAGGAACTTTATATCCATTTAAATATCACAGCTAAAATGCCTGAGCCAAACACTTGTCAGTTGGAAGCTGTGTTTTTTCTGGGGCTTTTTAAATGTACTTATGAAATGTAAATACTACATCAAGCTGGCAAAATGCCCAACATGCAACTTGAAATCCTTACAGTGAACAATAACAGTAAGGGAGGGATTGTTTGCCAGTGGTTAGAGATCAGGACAGGGAGCTGCTGCTGCCTCGATACTCCAGTGATGGGAAATCCTCTAAATGTCTCAAAGAGGATCTGGTTCTATTGCTAGTTGTGACACTGACTGCCTATATGGCTTTACACAATCATTTAATTTCTTTGTGCCTCAACTTCCCCGTCTGCAAAATGGGAATAATATCAAGTACCTACCTCACTGGTGTTTTTTGAGTCTTAAGTAATCTTTGTAAAGTACTTTGGTATAAAACTCCCATTATAATAATAAATGATTAATTGAGCCTTACTCTGAGAACTTACATTTTAGCAAAAAGTTACCAGACCTGGAAAAAATTGATGAATAAACTTTGATTCAGATCCTGCAAACTGTTCAGAATGGGCAGACTCTTGCACCTACACAGACCAGCTGATGGGATTGGGTTAAAGACACTTCTGTCACTGAAATGGTGCCATCATGAAGGTGAACACAGTGCCTGTTGAACAGCATACAGCTACACTGCACAATGAATAGGGCAAGGATCAAATAATGTGTTTATAAGACTCTCTATTACCATGTCTGCCTTCTGTGCCTGAGTGTTATGGACCAGGATGTAGGCAGTCTGGCCTAGTAGTCAGAGCAGGAGTCATATCTAGTGGGCAGAGCAGCCATCCTGGTTGGGAATAAAGCCCAGGGTCAGCACCAGAGTCAACTGCCAATTACCGGAGCCCAGGGTCAGACCAGAGGCAGAGTAAGGAATCAAAACTGAGGGTCAGATATCAAATGCCAGGGCCAAAGGTCAAGCCAGAGTCCGAGTCGGAGGCCAGGGTCAGAGCCAGGACTGGTAACTGATGGTGGAGCGAGGTAAGGGCAGGAACTGGAGGAGAATCAGGGGTCAAGGATGGAACAGGAGCAAAGGCAGAGGTGAGGTGGGAGCCAGGAGCAGAGCTGAATCAAGAACAGGGTTGGGTGCAGGAGGCAGCGCAAGCAGGGTCCAATGCAGCCATGACAGGAAATCACTTTGTTGCTCAGCAACTTTCTGTGCCGCCTCCTGGCTTAAACAGTGTCGTTGGACCAAACAGTGGAGCCTCGGCGATCCTCCAATCAGGGCTCCAGGGAATGGTGCTTTGGCTGAGGCTTGAGTCCTATTAGTTGCTTGGCCCACTAGGTTTCAGCAGACATTGGGCAGAGGTGAGGATGTGGTGGCTGTCTGCAAATTCCTAGGCCTGGGTTCAAGACCTGGGACATGACATTGAGCTGCAGTAGGAAATAAAATGGGATGCTACTAGGGAATAGCTTCATTGAAAGGAACCAAGAGAGGCCAAATAGCAACCTCCATGGACTGAGCTACCCTCAACGTCTCCTTGCAGGTGGTGATGATTCCATATTTCAGCCAACAAATGTTGATCAGAAGGACCTGTGTGTGGAATCTGACTTGTGTTGATGAGCCATTTCTCAAGGAACTCCTTGTGTGAATCAGCTCAGCTCATTAAAGTGTGTAAGGTTGTCACACTCAGGCCCACAATGTCTCTCTTTCGGACAATTCCCTGATGCCTTTCAGCCATCAGACATGGCAAAGGAAACATGGCATACATTTCAGTATTACAAGTGCTGTATAGTATTAGGAGCTGTGCAGCATAAGCAGACACTACTCTGGGAGCTTGCTGCCATTTTTACTTTAGAGACGATACTAAAAAATGTTAACTGTGAACCTGCTATGGATAGCAGCCAAAACAGGTGAGCTTAAAATAGGCTCCAACATAACAGAAAATGTGTCATTGACAAGTGAGATTTACAGCAACAGCTGAACCTCTGAGGGTTTTCTCACTGCAGCGGGAAGTTGGATATGCATGCAAATGAAGCTATTGTAAAGATAAGCAGGACCTAAAATTAAGAATATATTCAATGTTACTGATTCACACAGTGAGTGTGGGAGGAAAAGGCAGTTAAAAGTGTTTATTCTGAAACCATTTATGACTGTTCCATAGGTCGCCAGTAAGATTATCTCTTCAAACCAGGAGTGATGTCTGTATAAGCACAATCACAAATATAAAGGTCAAGTCTGGCAAACATTTCCAAAACTGGGAATAGCTCTAGCATCAAAACCATCCAAGTGTACAGTTTGCAGTGGGAGGAATATTCCATTTATTACTGAAACATGAATTGTGAGCTTCCACAGTAATACAAGACAATCATTAGACTGGGGGGCTTTCATTATGAAGGCAGAACAATTTCTCCCATCTGGATCCAGAATTTAACAGCATTTATTTTGTTAAATGTCTCTTGCTTTTCAACATTCACTTTAGTTATTTACTCAGTCTAGAGATCATGTTTAAGGTCCAGGACTTGCTATCCTGCTGCTGTTGAAACCAATGGTAAAGCTCCCACTAACTTCAGTGGAAATATCCCTCTATCTCCTTAATGCTGAATAGGATGCTGTTACATGCAAGGTCTTGAAATCATATTATCTAACACCAGTTGGCTATATCAGTCAAATATTTGGCTGCTAGTGATAGTGCTGTGATGAAGGTGGCAAATACTTTTAACTGCTAAACTCAGGAAGATGTTCTGTCTGTTGGGTGAGGAACAATCCAGGCACTCTGACTGGAGAGAACAAGCCATGTGCCCCGTCATAGAGCCTTAATAATTCCCCCAGGACCGCATTCTGAAATGTATGGGGCTTAGTGTCCTTTAGGAGCCTTCCTAGAGACTCCATTCCCACCTGCAAAGGGAGTCATAGTGACTCTTCTAATTAGCAAAGAGGAGCTGGATGTTGGCAACAGGGAAGTGGGGAAACTTTTTCTTCCCTGCCTCAGTGGTTTGAACTTAAACAAATATAACCTGTGTTTAATAACGTCTCAGGTTGCGAGATGCTTGTCCATTGGCTTTCCTTCCTACCACACCTATCTCGAACCATTGTGACAGAGTGGTCCAGAAACAGTAAAATTTAACATTTTAGAAAACTAAATGGCACTATTGTCCTTAATATACGTGCAGAATAAGCGGTTAAGGTTCAGAGTAAGGGAAGCGAGTTTTATTCTTGGCTCTGCAATACACTTTCTGTGTGAGCTTAGGCAAGTAACTTAAGCCCTCCCTGCCTCCATTTCCCCACCAGCAAATAATAATACTTACTTTGTAGGATTGTTGTGGGGCTTGATTCATTTCTTTGTTGTGGTAGCAACAGGAGCCCATCATGGACCAAGACACCATTATACTAAGGCAGTGTACAAACAGAGAACAAAGATGTGCTACCTGTCCTAAAGCTCATATGTGTAAAGTGTTTTGAGATACTCCAGTGGAAGGTGCAATAGAAATACAAAGTATCATTATTGCATATTGAGGAATGTATTGGAATTTCAGCTATCAATCACTTGAAGAGTATGTGAGTGCGGGGGCGGTTTCCTGGTTCTGCTTGCAGGCTGTGGGGCTCTGTACTGAAGTGCGCAATCTGGAGAGCAGCAATCAGTCTGGAAAAAGCCAGCCTAGAACAAGGTGGGGTGGGTTGTGCCTCTCTTTATTTGGAAGCAGCCTGCTTTATCTCTCTCTATTTTTGGTGACTGTTATCATTCTGAGTTCTAAGAATGAAAATAGTGTTCTTACGTTTTTTATAATCTTTTTAGAAGGTTGTAACATAACACTATCTGTTTGTATGCCATGAACATGACAGTTATTACCTAAGGGAAAGCATCAAAGATGGTCAGTTTGATATGGAAGCATGGATATAGTAGTCATTTTATGAAAAGGTAGGTAGGGAGTGGTTCAGAATCATGCCACTCCAGTGGCAGTACTGGAAGGAATTGTGCCTAAGTGAGAGCAATATACAGACTACATGGCCTTCCTCCTCCTTTCCCTTCTGCCGCTCTTTAGGGTGATAGTGCTCTGCTCCCGAGGGCACATCTAGGAAGCAGTCTCTGCATCCCTGCTGAGCACGTGGATGAGCAATGGGCTATGGGGGAAAGGCTTCTTATGCCTCCCTCATGTGCGTGGGTCAGGAGCAACCAGCCTTCCATTTGTCCAGCACTCCCTGCATACTGTCCATGCCAGACAATATGGTGCCATGTGATGTAACAGGAGCCTGAGACAGTTCTCATATATTTGATCTCCACTTGATTTAATTTGCCCAGACACAGAGCCCATCCAGTCCCTCTGAAAAAAGTTTGAATGTTTTGAGTCAGTTGCAACATCATATCCCTTAAATGTTGATAAACATGCTGAAAATCACATTACTAACACACATCCTCTAAACACCTTCAGCATGTTGGCTTTGCCTGAACAGAAAATGTAAAGGAAAAAACTCTTCTTCCATGGTAGTACTAAAAACTGGGGCTGGTGTTGTATATGAAAGACAGAGAAGGCTGGTGGGTTTGACATTGTCTACCCAGATCTCTTCTCAATATGCAACATGGATATATTTTTCTCTTAGAACGCTGCAGTCACTCAGAGAAATATTACTTGGCTTTAAAATTGCCAGGTGAAACATGGGAATTGGAGAAGAGAACGCGGTTTGGTGTGTGGGTTTTTTTTTAAAATTTGCGAGTAGACAAAACTATTAGTTTTATCTTATGCTGCAACCAGTCTCCTTTGTTGCTGGTTTCAGTTACACATTACATTCAGTTCTGTATTTGTGGTGGGGGAGCACTCAGATCACTCTGTGTTCATCATGGTGTAACAGGTCAGCAGCAGATATTCCTAAAATATGCATATTTTTATAGAGATTTATAAAAAGATAAATATGAGCAAAACCTGCAGATCTAGAATTCTGTAAGACATTTTCCAGTTGTATCTTGCTAATGTGCCAATATGTGCATGACATTGCATCTAAAGAATCATTGGAAAACTGAAACTAAAGCTCAGATTTCGTAGCTGTAGCAACCTGAACTGACCTATAGAGTTAACTAGATATTCTACTTTCAAGGACATCACTTTAAAGGTAAAAAAAGTAGAAGATACATTTGCTTCAACTGTGGCAAATTTGTTTCTGTTATGATTAATCATCATTGTTAATATCATATGTAAGTAAAACAAAATGCAAATGCTCACATGCTTATTTTTACATGAGTAGTGCCACTGAACTCAAAGCTACGGGTGTGTGAGCTAGGGTATACAAACCACACACTGAGCAATAAATGGTTAAGGAGCTGCTCTGGGCTCAGCCATCCCCACCACACCTGCAAGAGATGCACAAACTGGAGACGGAGTTAAAAGGGAGCAGACCAGGTCACTTGGGGGCAGACCAGGGGAGAGAAAGGACCTCTATCTTGTAGCTCCTGGAGAAGGCAGGATGTCTCCCTTAAAGGGCTGAGGGAAGGGAGGACCCTTCTTCTGTTTATACCTGGAAAGGGAGGAGTCTCCCACTCTCTCATACTAACCTAGTTTATTTGTGTGGATTCCCCATGTTCTGTTTATGGGCTACCCCTGAAGGGGAGAGCCTGGGAACTGACCTGGCAGGAGGGCCAAGGCATAAGAGGAGGCAGCCACTGCCCCAAGAGGGCGAGAGCTGTCACACTGTGCTGACCTGCGAGGAGGTGCCAGGTGGTGAACAGCCCCCCTTCACAGACTCCCGTGATAGATTGCAAACTTTGGACAACAGGGAGGTGGTAGGAAGTGGCCCAGGGAGGGCAGCCTTAAGGTGCTCCTGAGTGTCAGACCATTGTGTCGCCCTCACGGGGCCCTGGCCCAGAGCCTGGTGAGGTAGGAGGGCCCGCACTCCCCAACCAAAACCCCGCTCTCCATGTTGAAGTACCTGATCCCTGACCACTAGGCAACGCTCCCTGTGAGTAAAGACCATCACAGTGTGTTTATAGGATTGCAACCTATGCTATTCCTTTTCCTATGATGCCAAGGGGAACAAGTTTTGAATTATTTCATATAATTATTATGGATAATCTAAAAATAATGGAAAACTAGAACCTTTGTGCCCTGCACCAATTCTCTCATACATGGCACTCCAACTTAGCTAAGGAATTCAGTAAGTGTATTTACTACACACAGGACTTGGCCTGTCAGATCAAACCATTGATCTGTGCAACAAAATACTTAATCCTCTTCTGAGTTAGTGAGAGTTCTGTCATTGTTACGGGTACAGGAGCTACATTACTGGCACATGTGTCACAGCTGGCAAACCATTGATTCTTCAGTAATACTGCACATGGCATCAAGGGATTAGTATTGAACTGGAAATACAGGGGGCGACAGGCACTTGTTTTTGCATTTTCAGGATCTAATGAATGCCATTACGTTTCCAAAGCAGGGAAGGAAGACTTGCCAGCTGCTATTGTTTTCTAGGAAAACAATGGCATCTGCTTACCATTCACCATGCAAATGTCCTTGTGGTGTTTAAATGTTACTCTGTAATCTTGCAGAGCACAGTACATCAATATGTATGTACTCTAACCATTTAAAAGGGCTCTTTTATTACACATTTCTAAATAGCAATTTTTTTTTCAATCTACTCTTCCTTTTGCTTGTCATCCTGTCCGTAGCAATGGTATCTTTATTGCCAGCTGAGCTACGACTCTGATCTCTAAGTTCTTCTCTGCCGCGGTCAGTCATAGATCTAATTTCAGCAAAGTAGCCAGCTCAGTAGTCTCTCTCCTGCCTATTATTTCTTTCAGTCTTGGCATCTCTTCAAAGGAGCCTTGGTCCACCTGAAATTTTAAAATGATCAAACTTACAACTTCAATGCAGTATCTACTCTAGGCTTCCAGCCACTGGCATTGCAATTCTAACTTATAGTCTGAGTATTCAACGTGTATTTTTTGTGATGTCTAAAACACACGTGCCATCAAATATCTATTGATAATACATCTCATGGACAGGTTTTATTACAGTATTATAAATGAACTATAGGCTAAAGATGCACTTTTGTTGCAATGAAGTCAGCAAACCATTACTCTGACAGCAGACAGGGCAATTTTACTAAAGGTGCCTTTTATATTTTGCTTACACATGGTGTCACCATTGAAGAAGATTAATCAGACCTGAAGCATTTGCCGTACCACTGAATGTATCTGCTACTCTTGTTTTCACTGTAAAATGTAAATGAGCAAAATTATTCACCAAGCCAGTAGTCCTGAGAAGTACTTATTTTCATGTAGTCTGCCTTAGGCACAGAAACGGAACCAAAATGCCACATTGAGATGCATCGCTTGGGGTGTCCACAAGTGAGTGCCCGTGTGTTACTCCTCTCGCTTCAGCAAGTGAGCTTGGCTGCTGCTAAGCTGTGTGTCAGTTCCTGACACACCAGCTTGTCTGCCTTGCCAGCCAGCTCTTCAGGACTCTGAATGTCCAACACTCACCTTGCAGGTACCAACGAGTAAATCCCAGTTCCTGAGTACCCCAGAGAGATGTCATCTGCAATGTCTAGTCCCCCTCACTGGACACTCAGAGAAATTATTAAGTTCACTGCTTTCAAAGAGACAAAGTACACACCAATCTGTTAGGATAGCTGAGGACTCACCCTCCAGTTTAATACACAGCACTGAGGTGGTTCTGTAATAAAAGTACAAATGTATTAATAAAGAACAGCGATTTAAGTGATACTGACCAAGAAAAAAAAGCCAAGTATGGTTACAAACAAAACTCACTTTCTAGAGAATAAAACTTAATTTCTGCAAGTTACAATCTTTGTCTAAGCAGGTTTCTCAAGTCTTCAGCAACTCTTGCTGGACAGGCCAAGAAGATCTAGCTTTCATAGGCTCAAAGGGTGCTGTACCATATCGGCCCCTAAACAAAGGATAACTAACATGCATTTTTTTCTCTCCTTATATTACCTAAAGTCTATTGTCTTTGTTTCAAGCCCCAGAAGGGCTTACTGGGGTGAAGTTTCAGTCCCCTGGCATTATTGTTAAACCGTCTTCTCCCCCACTTGTTTAGCTTGATGGCTTTGTTTACTGTGTATGGAAATGTACTGCCATTGTTCTCTGCCTATAAGCAAGCCATCCAGGTAGGTAAATACACATTCCTTTGTCTAGGGCAGGCTGGATTCATGCTCTGCCTCCCAAACACATTTTAAGAACATATTTCCAGCACACATCTATATCTTTTTGCACACAACCAATACATACATGACACAATGAATTTTAGAACCGGTGTGTCACCAGTTTATATACGATACCTTACAGGACACCTGTGAGATCTCTACTCTGACAACAATGTGTTGAGGCAATGACTCTGTCAGGACTGATGTGAGTTACAGTATCGGGGGAGATCCCTCTGCCAATTGGCATTGATTGAAATTATGCCTTTGTGGTCTATTTATTTCCAAAGATAAATCAATTGTATTAAAAGATCAGAACTGCTAAAAGGTCATAATCAGACATGCCAAACCTGTGGAAAAAACGCAGAAATTGGGCTTGGTTTTGGCTTAATTGGCTTGTGAGTTGCTTGATGGCTAATTTCTGGCTTGTAGCTTGTTGCTGCATTTTTTTTTTTTGTATCGGCTCCTGGCAAGCAGGGACAAGGGGAGGCAATGGGCAATCAGGGGCAAGGTGGGGAGAGAGTCAGGGGTGCACAGCGGGCCCACCACAGTCCCAGACTGCACGCCGGGGGGATCTAGTCACATAGAGTGTTGAGTGTTCCAAGGGATTGGCTTGTTTGGCCTTGTTTTGAAATGGGATTAGCTTGATTTTTGGCTTATAGTGAAAGTCGGGGTATTTATTTCCCACATGACAGTTGGCAACTGTGGTCATAATGCATTTCAAACAGCTTTTAAAATGTGGGTTTTAAAGACTTAAATAAAATTATTCATGTTCTTGGGTTTCTTTATTTTCTCAGTTCATTTTAATGGTTAAAATTCAAGTTTTTCCTCTAATCCAATAATAATAATTAATAACACTGGACTTCTCAGCAGGCAAAGTAGAAATTAAAGGGCAGTGTATTTAGAACCAATACAAAGAAATGTTCTTTTCACAGCATATTGTCACTCTCTGAGATTTACTTATGCAGAAGATTGATACAAATACTTTGGCTAGAATTAAAAGAAAAACTTTGGCTGGATCATTTTATGTCCATTAATAACATCTGTTGTTATGCAGGCTCCAGCCAGTTATATATGGGTAATCAAATACCATACTTCGGGATAGGCAACACTGCACAATTAGCTAGAGACATTATGAGAGGACAGGGTTTATGACTTTCTCTGAAGTATCAGAGAAGCGGGACACTGGGCTAGATGACAGACCACTGGTTTGATCTTTGATGGCCACTCCTCTGTTGTTCAACAGTGCAAAAATTTGAGGAATTAGTAACTTCGTGCTTGAGTGAAGAATTTCCAGGAACATTTGTACATGTTTTGGGTAAAACTTTCAAAAGCACCTATATGACATAGGAGATTTAATTTCATTTTTATTTGTGACTTACATTCAGCTTCTTAAAAGTAATTAGGGGCCTAACTCCCATTGTGGGAAGTAGTCACCTAAGTACCTTTGAGGATCTAGGCCTTGGGAGCCTAAATCTCATTGAAAGTCAATAGGAATGAGGTTCCTAAGTGACTTGGCTGCTTCTGAAAACTTCACTCTTTCTTTTAAAGTTAATTTAGAAAAGTCCAAGTATCTACAGTGAATATGCCCCTGAGCATCTGTGACAGGTTGCAAGGCTCTAAGGCCTGCATGGTAATGGAGGCCTGTTTGGTGACTCATCCTGGCAGGTGGGTCTCGTTAGCCCCAATTCAGAGAAGGTGGATCGTCTGAGAGGCAAGAGATGAGACAAGGTCTTGCAGGGAAAAGCCCTAGAAACAGCTGGTTCAGGTGGAAACTTGCATTAAGGTTGGTTTGTTGTTTTTAACACTAAGCAGCATATATGCTGTACAAAGACTTGGGTGTGGATTCCCCTCGTCCACAGCAACAAATAGACTAAAGGATAATCAAATCAGTCATTCAGACTTTACAACGTATGGGTGTGACTAAAGCTATTCTGTCCAAGGGTTTTCCTACAGGTAGCTTTTAGAATTAGTCATTCTTCTAGATGTGTTGCCCACATTCAATCCACTTCAGATGTGTGTGCGCCCAGTGCATTAGTGACAGAGACTTCCCTTAGCAGTACCTGTCGGGGCAGCACACGTGCCCTCTGCTGCCTCGTGCTGCTGCGTAATTGTATAAAGGGCAGAGCTATCTTCAACCTCCTTCCATTCTTTCTTCCCACCCCTGATGGTGGTTGGAGCATACTAATTTGCTACTGCAAGTGTTTCCCTTTTCTTAGTCTTTTCTATTGTGTATATAGTTGGTACACATTACTAGCTAATAGGCTTAGTGTCGGTTTTACTAATAGGTTTCCTTGTTTACTAGTGTACTTAGTGTACACTTTGGTTCCTGCCTGTTCTGGGTACCAATGCCTTGTGCTGGGGCATGCCTTACTTCAAAACCTCTGATGGATGCAAGAAGCTGATGCCAGTCAGCAACCCACACTCCGGATGCCTGAAGTGCCTTGGAGAAACTAACATCAAAAACTGGTGCCAAATCTACAGGGACTTTAAACCAAGAACAAAAAGGACAGGAGGTCAGACTAAAGTGGTGGTTCTCAACCAGGGGCATGTGTATCCCTGGGGGTACTCTGAGGTCTTCAGGGGGTACATCAACTCATCTAGATATTACCCTAAGGTTTTGCAACAGGCTACATAGAAAGCGCTATTGAAGTCAGTACAAATTAAAATTTCATACAGACAGTGACATGTGTATACTATATACTATACACTGAAATGTAAGTACAATATTTGTATTCCAATTGATTTATAATTATATGGTAAAAATGAGAAAGTGAGCAATTTTTTCAGTAATAGTGTGGCTGGGACACTTTTGTATTTTTAGGTCTGATTTTGTAAGCAAGTAGTTTTTAAGTGAGATGAAACTTGAGATATGCAAGACAAATCAGACTCCTGAAAGAGGGACAGTAGTCTGGAAAGGTTGAGAACCACTGGACTAAAGCACCTCCTTATGGAGGCAGCCCTGCATCCATTCTTGGAGCCTTCCTGTTCAGGGTGGGCATCAAGCACCCCTATGACATGGAGACACTCCTCCTGACATGGCATAGTCTCAATGCTGATCTCCTTCTCCGGTACGGACGATTGCATTGAGGGACCTGCTATCGAGGAGATCAAGGTTGCCAGTACCGATGTCCAGCAAACAACCTGGGAAGGAGGGCAGAGTGTGCTCAGTGCCAAGGCACTCCCCAGTGCGGATAGCACCTGAAGTGGGGTCATCGACTCCAATACTGGTACCAGTGCCATTGAGATCAATCTGTAAGGGAGCATCCAATTTGTTCTCACTGCGTTCCTGAGGAAATCAGGAGTTCGAGTGTTTCCCTACCTGGATGACTGCCTGGTGAGAGGACAATCAAAGAGCCAGGTGCTATCAAGAGTGGCCAAGATCCAGTTCACCTTTGGCCCACTGGGATTGCTGATCAATGTGGAGAAATCAATTCTCTCACCAGTTTGGAAAACAGAGTTTAGGAGTGGCCTTGCATTCTAGGGAAGCCAAAGCATTCCTCCTGCAAACCAGATTCCAGACAATGCTGGCCATTTCATTAGACCTGAAGGCCCATCCTACCACAACAGCATGGAATTGCCTCAGCCTTCTGTGGCACATGGCCTCGTGCTTACCTGGTTTGGCATGACAGCCTGCACAGCTGGCTGAGCTCAGTGTACTCCCCAATTTGTCATCCACTGGACATGTTAGTTTGAGTGCCCACAGATGTCTTAGCCTCTTAAGACTGGTGGATGGACTCAGCCAACATGTGGGAGTTCCTTTCGTTCCCCCATAATCTACTTTGATTCTAGTTGACACGCTTCTGCCCTGGGTTGAAGATCTCTGGTCTCGGCAGGAGTTAGCTCTTCATATAAATGTAAGAGTCGAGAGACATTCATTGAGCTTTCCCCCATTGCTCCTCCATCAAGGGAAAGAATTTGCTAGTTCTCTCAGACAACACAGGCATTGTAATAAACAAGGAGGGGCCTGATCAACACTTCTATGCCAAGAGGCAATACTGCTTTGGGAGTTTTACATCACTAACTCAATCCACCTCAAAGCCTCCCACCTTCTGGGTGTCCAGAACAGACTGGAAGATTGATTGAGCAGATCTTTCACTAGTCACCATGAGTGGTATCTCCGTCCAGCTATAATCAGATACATTTTCCAAGTTTGGGGCATTCTCCAGATAGACCTGTTTGTGACTCAACACAACAGGAAGTGTCATCAACTTTGTTCTCAGGCAAGTCACAGTCCAGGGTCTCTGACAGATGCTTTTTCTTTCCAGGGAAATGGGAATCTCATGTATGTATACCCTTCAGTTCCACTCCTATACAGAGTGGTGCTAAAAATCAAACCAGACCATGCTTGCATGATACTCATAGCACTGGCATGACCTCATTCATTTTCCATTCTGCTGTTCCTGTCAACCAGGGCTCCATTGACACTATCGCCAGACCCAGACCTGATCTCACAAGACCACAGTTGCCTCCTGCATCCTTACCCAGATGGCCTTCATCTTACAGCCTGTGTTCTCCATGGTTAACACCACAGGCGGAGATACGCTCAAGGGATGCAAAATGTCCTCTTGAATAGCAGAAATATCTACTAGGTACGCTTACCTCCTGAAGTGGAAAAGATTCTCCTTCTGGTCTCAGCAAAAAAGAGTTTCTCTGCTCAGCGCTCCAATAGAAGATGTGCTGGATTATTTGTTATACCTGAAACAGCAAAGTCTTGCTAATAGTTCCATCAGGGTGCACCTAGCTGCTTTCTACTTTCCACTCTCCAATTGATATTTGCTCTCTTTTCTCCAATCCCATGTCACTCAGGTTTTAAGGAGTCTGGGCCAGTTATATTCCCAAATAGAGGATCCTACTCCCCCTTGGGACTTAGACTTGGTGTTGGCAAAGCTAATGGATCTGTGCTTTGAACCAATGCCTACCTGTCTATTGCTTCATTTTTCAATGAAAATAGCCTTTTTGGTGGCAATTAGCTCTTCAAAGGAGAGTAAAAGATTTAGAGCCATGGTACCAGACCTACTATATATATTTTTCTATAAGGACAAGATATACCTATAACCTCATCCAAAATTTCTCACCAAGATAGTTTCTCACTTCCACATCAATCAGGCAAAATACTTAGCAACTCTCTTCCCAAAGCCTTAAGCTAATAAGGATGAGGAGAAACTCCAAGCATTGGATGTTGGCAAAGCATTAATATTTTATTTGGATTGGACTAAACCATTTGAGTCATCCTCACAACTGTTTGTGGTAGTTGTGGACAGGATGAAGGCCTTCCTGTCTCATCCCAAAGAATCTTGTAATGGATTTCCTTCCGTATACCTTTTGTGCTACAGTATGACCAACATAACTCCACCAAACAGGATGCTAGCACATTCAACAAGTTCACATGCAGCCTATTCAGCCTTTCTAGCTCAAGTTCCTATCCTGAACATTAGTAGAGCTGCAACTTGGTCTTCAGTTTGCTTCTCATTATGCCATCTCTCAACAGTTTACAGATAATACCAGATTTGTGTGTGGTCCATCACTCATTATTCAGGTTAGCACCAGAAGTGGAATGGAAATGTGCAATCTCTTGATAAAGAAAAAGTTACTACCATATTCTTTAAGTGTTGTTCTTTGAGGCGTTGCACATGTCCATTGCATACCCACCCTCCTTTGCCTCTATATTGGAGCCTGTCTGGTAAGACAGAACTGAGGGAGTAGGTGTGACGCTGCCATCTTTACACCATTGTGCAGCAGAATGAGGAAACAGAGGGTGCATGTGCCACCCCAACGAGTTCCTATAAGGGAAAAATCTCCAATGCTAAATGCTCACAAACCTGAAGTGGAATGAACATGTGCAGTACACCTTGAAGAACCACATTTACAGAACAGGGTAGTAGCTGTTTTTCCTTGTGGAATACTCCAAGTGAACTGGTTTCACTCTTGTTTTTTTGGGGAAGAAATTGTTCAAAGTGCTACATGTCCCTTCTGTGATTGGTGGGATGTTTCAATGCTGTGTAATGAAAAATTGTCTTGTGTCACAGCCTGGCATAATCCTACTAAAAACTGTTTATCAAAATACATTCCTGGAAAAAAGTATAAATCAGATTGTCCTTCCAGTACCTCTGGCTAAATGTCTGTCAGAGAAGTGTAACTCTGACTTAATTAAATGGATGACTTAATTAACTCTTGTTTTTTTTTTTTTTCACATTCAGTTAAACTACTATAATAGAGCAGTTAGTTGAATATTTAAACAATCCAAAACAAACATACTTATGCAGGGTAATATTTGAGGTGTATCTTGTTCTTTTTAAGCACCATCTCTGACAGGAGTTTTTACAGTTTGTCAGCTGTGTGAGCTCACATATTAAAGTGACTCCTGGTTTTAAGGCAATGAAATCAACACTTCCATTTAACCCTTATATGTAATAAAATTAAAAGCTTGTTAATATTTTCTAATAGATTTTGAGGTCTTGGTACTTGGTTGTTTTTTAAGTATGATAATAAATAGAGTAAGTTTTGCAGGAATGAGTCATTTCAGCAAAAATGTCTACAATAAAAAGTCTAATGAATTGTTTCAATTTTCTTGTTTCATTTTGACAATGAACATTTTGACTATTTTGATTTCATTCTGACTTCTATATTCTATTAAAACAATTTTAATATGATAAAATAGCAAATATTTTATTTAAATATTACACATATATTATGTCAGAATGGAATTAATCAAAACAATAAAGTCAAAATGAACCAGTTTTACCTTATCAAAATAATGTGATTCTGAATTAATTCTCCCTCCTCCCCCCATTTTTCATGGTAAATTTCAGCTTTTTCTTCTGAGTCAGAAATAATTTTCTTTCCAAAATGTTGGAATTTCCCAGTACAGAAATTCTGGTTCTGGAATAGCTCTAATAATAATCCTCTGTACTGCAATTCCTCCACCCCAAGTAGTACAGCCTGATGCTAGACTTCATTGCAATTTTGAGCTGGTTTGGTATCTGCCAAGGAGAATGGAACTAAAACCACTACATTGGTTAGTGACCAACAAATATTTGGCACCTCACCAATGACCTGATCCAACACTCACTGAAGTGTGTTGGAGTCTTTCCATTGATTTAGATGGGCATTGGATTGGGCCCAAGGAGCCACTCTTAGTGATAAAAATGGTAGTCCAGCAAGAGGAAAACTAGAATCAGTATCATCCTGGTTCATTGGCACCACAATTATGCCTATTACAACTTTCTCTTAGCTAACCCACTTCCCTCACCAATGATGGCTGTCATGGCCTGTATTTCTGAATGCTGAAACTCTCACCACAGTTATGGTCCCCAGTGGTTTCTAGATGCATTGGTGATAGGCATGTCATCTAAGTAACTTGGATAGATTAGTAGAATTGAGAGTGGAGGGATTCACTAAAGTATAAAGCCTTAATGCATTAACCCAGTGCATTCTCTTGGGGAATATTTAATGTGGCAGCATATTATCCCAAGTGTCCAGGGAATATGTGAACTACTCTATGGAGCCATGTTTAAAAAATAAGTGTATTTTAGCTTGATTTTAAAAATGAGAAGAAAAATTACCTATAACTCAATTTTTTCAAATGGATGTTTGTATATTTCCCAACTATGCAGTTCTATTTGCTTGGAAAGGCAGATTTTCAGAAAGCAGAATCCTGTGAGCTGGGACCTGGCTTTTCCTCTTGAAGACCCCCCACAAAACTGAAATTAAACTAAGCTCTGACTAAGATGATGATAAAACTTCTAACAAGTTTGCAATTATTACAGGCTGGTGAGAATTTCAAACACCATAATGTTGGCATTCCTTAGAGTGTCTTGATTGCTACTTTGTTATTTCTAGATGTTACCAACCTAGATAATGAATAACTAATTTCTGTTTTAAAAAATAAAAAACAATATAAGAAAAGCAAAATATTGACTTAGTTGATGCTGCTTTTAAAGTCTACTCTTCCTTTATCTATGGGTACATTTGTCTCAAGAAAGCAAAATGTGTATGCTATAGTAGAAGGGGAGCTGCCAGTCAAAGGGTAAATTCTACTTGCCAAGGCGTGGTGGTTCTGAATCTTATCCAAACAATATGCTAAGGACGACTTCTTCTTCACACAGTGCACAGTCAACTTGTGGAGCCTCCTTGTGAAGGCTAGGACTATAACAGGGTTTAAAAGAGAACTGGATAAATTCATGGAGGTTAAGTTCATTAATGGCTATTAGCCAGGATGGGTAAGGAATGGTGTCCCTAGCCTCTGTTTGTCAGAGAGTGGAGATGGATGGCAGGAGAGAGATCACTTGATCATTGCCTGTTAAGTTCACTCCCTCTGGGGCACCAGATATTGGCCACTATTGGTAGACAGGATACTGGGCTGGATGTACTTTTGGTCTGACCTAGTACAGCCATTCTTATGTTCTTATGACTGATGAAGCAGATAGGGTTTGGGGAATGTAGAAGAGTTTGGCTGGGGCTCGTCTCTCCCCGGGGCAGTGGGGAACCACACCACACCGCCTCGCTATGTCCATTCAGTTGGGTCGGGGAACTAGTCTGGCCACAGGGTCCCATGCCACGGCAGCGATAGAGGCACAACAAACAGTTTTTTGCCACCAGGTAGGCAGGTAGTAGCGAGTTCCATGCTCAGGCCCTCAGACAGGGGCTGAGCAAACAGTGAAATAACAGGTCCAGGCCCTGGGTCAGAGTGGGTGGCAAAGAGTCAGTGGCTCAGGCCCTTAGGCAGGGGCTGAGCAAACAGTTCAATAACAGGTCCAGGCCCTGGCTCCGAAGGGTCTGGGAGACGGGGAGACTGCCACCCACTCCACTGCATCCCAGCCTGGGGCCCTGGCAGCGGCAGAAGACCCGCTGCTGAGTCAGTGGGGATCCTGGCCACAACACACTGACATAGGCTTTGGCAGTGCTGCAGCCAGACTAGGGTTGGCTGCCCCCGGGCTACTTCTGGACTCCCCCTCTAGAGGTACCTGTGTCCGGACTGTGTCCTCCAAGGGGTCAAGCACCATGGGTTCCTCAGGGTAACTGGTGAGCGGTAGGCGAGACAGCTCCTCTGGGTAACTTGTGAGGGTCAGGCTTGACTGCTTCTCCAGGCTCTGGTCGGCCTCAGGCATCGGCTGGTATGGCCAGTCCTCAGGTCAGCCCCTGATTGCCGGGGTCTCCCAACTGGGAACTGGCATCTCCAGTGGCCACGTCTCTAATGAGCTCTGGGGTTGGGCTTTTATACTTCCTGTCCTGTACCTTGACCTCTGGGGGGCGGGTGCAGGGTTCACTGGCTCCACCCACTTTGGTGTCTGGAGAGGCTCATCCCTCCCTGGGGCGGTGGGGACCATACCGCCTCGCTACAGGGAAACATTCTCTGTATACTGAAAAACTGATCTAAACCTGAGTCTTGAATCAACCCTGAACTCTTCTAAAGGTTTGAATAAAGGATCTGGGGCACAATATAAGTGCTGCTTAGCAGAGGAGCACTGTTGAAGAAGTAAGTTTTACACATGGACCAGAATTGGTGAGGTTTGTTGTTCTAAGTTCTTGCAGTACAGTCTGTCCAGGACCTTCCTGTAGAGTGAATGGGCTGAATGGGGAAGGAAGTGTAAGATGGTCTTGGACTTGGGCTTAATATCAAGTTCTCTGTACTACAAGAAGCCTTCCTGTATGCAGATGATATTCACATTTCAGAAGGATGAAAGCAGCAAATGGTGGATTCTGCTGTAGGCTTTCAACACTCAGAGCTAAGGAAGCAGTTTATTATTTGGGTGTGTTTTGGTGGCTGCTATTGAGATGATGAAGAAGGATCTCTTGGTCTGTAATACAGCCTCAGGTGATACCTGTAGAAATTCTTTGTGTTTCAATCTGCTTCATCCTGCGTTTTCTGAAACTAGTGCTCAAGTTTTCATCCATCACTTTTTGTCAGATGCAGAGCATTTTGAGAACTATGATGTTTTGTGTCAGTAGTGGTGGTGGTGGTGGTGGTGGTGGTGGAGGAGGGTGCGGGGGAGAGGGGAAGAAAGGGACCGTATTGGAGCCAGTGTGTCAATGTTGTTGGCTTCTGTGCATAGCCAAAATGATGCATCAGTTCCTTGTCCATGCTGGTAGCTACAATCTTGAGTTCAATAGTTCAATAGTGTCCATGATCCTTTGGTGCTGACCAGCTTTTCATGGTCCTCATGATGTCTAGAGGCAGGGAGAGCCTATATGCGATGGTCAGCCCAAGACATGAGCTGGACCGTAATATTCTCTGTGTCACCATCTCACCAAAGGACCAGGTCTAAGGTGTAGCTGACAGTTTGGTTTGGACTTGAAATAACTTCAGAGGATCCTAGCATGGAGAGAGGATGTTAATTCCAGGACTTTTGCCTCTGAGGCCTTGTTAATGGGGATCTTGAAGTCTTCCAGGATAATGAGTCAGGGGCTCCTACCCACCAGTGGCTCAGTCAGCTCCTCTAGGAAATCTTTGGCCTCTAGGGATCTGTAGATAAGTGGAATATCTGTGATGCTTGGGCTCTGGTTTCCATGTTGAATGGCAAAATTCATAGGATTTTGTGTTTCTTGAGGTGCTGTGTTCAGATGAGAAAATGTTTATTTCTAATGTGCTCGCCTCTGAGGTATTTACTGCCGAGGAGTCATTATGCTCAATTCAATCTGCAGCAAGTCTTATGCCCACCCACCTGGGGGAAAAATATATTTTCCCTCCAAATTCTGTTCTGCTCTTGTGCTGTGTATTTCCCTTATATTTTACTTTGAAAGTAGCTGAATTGAAAATTATACTTTCTGCACAGAGAAACTTTTTTGAATATTCCTCTTTCAATGAGGTAACTTATTTGTTACAGAAGAAGAAAAAATTTGCTGTTTTTTTTTCTATAACCCAGTCTGTTCCCTGTTCAGTTGTAAAAGCTTTTGAATGGTACATAACAAATTAAAGCCTTTTATGTCTCACCCTGCATGACACATTGAAACAATTTCTTTTAAAAGGAAATGGAAGAGAAACCAAAACAAATATGAATTCCCAGTCCTTGGTCCTTTTTATTTTTTTTATATCAAATATGCAGAAAATGTACCACAACAGAAAAATATCAAAAGAAGAGTAATGCCCTTAAAGGTTTTTTTGAGGTAATGCAGGCAAGTGGGGTCCACAGAAACCATTGCCAACCAAGCTGTTAAATCATTTTCTTCAGTGCAGATACAGTTTAAGAAGGTAAATATGACAGTGACTCATTGGCTTCAATATTAATGAAAATGTCCCAGGTAATGCACGAGTTACAATGAGTTGTATTGGCTTCATTGTTGTAAACTGGACTGATACACTCAAGGGGCCAAATTCAAAGTTACCTGTATATGGGGAGGTAAGTTATCCAAATGGTAAGTTGGTGCAAATGAGTCGTATTGACTCCAGTGGAGTTCCATTCACTTACACCAAGGCTCAGTTTGATCTAAAGAATGTATGTTGGTAATTGTAGGACTGCTTTATCATACACCTTCCTATTTATTTTCTTTTCCTACTTCATTCTGCCTGCCTTCTCATCATGCAAGTTACATCAACTTATATTCAGGCAAGATGTATTGGTATGTAACTTCCACCACAATTTACAACACTTTTAAATTTAACCTAAGGAGCCTTTGTATGTCAGTGGAAAGAGACCTTTTTGTTTTATAGTTCAGTACCTCTGAGCACGTAGAGATCCAGATCCCCTGCTGTGAACAAGCAGTTGCGGAGATTACTTTAAACCACCGTTATGTCTCATCCATCTTTGTGATTTGGGGCCATCCTGTCAACAAGCTAGTCCCAGGTGTACATTAGAGCAGCCTCAGGGCTGCTTCATTTTATACTGACTGCGAATGGCCGTAACGAGCTGTCCTGACAACTGGAGCTCAGTGACATAAAAGGATGCCCCTGGTTGCTCCTTTTCTATGGCTATGGTAGCTCCTAAGCCACCTACTCAGAGAGAATTCTTAAGTGGCTAGTCAAGCTAGCTTTCAGAGCAGCACAAAGCATTCTTACTGGCCAAGTCTTTGTATATGGCAAAAATATGTGGGAAAAAAAAGGTAGCCAGGTGCAAAGGTCAAACTGCAAAACTGCTTTAGCGCAAAGTCTTTCCCCATATTAATAACAATGCTAGCTTGGTATCCTCTTCGGTGAGGAGACTGCTCTGTGTAACACTTCTCAAGCTGTCCTTCCCCATTTTTTCCCCTCAGACAAGCATTTACTTACTTAAGCAATTGAAATTAATGTTTACCAAATGTTGGTTGATTGCTCCAAGGATTTCTTGAACTGATTATTTCTCTAATGAGTCTGTGAAAACTCAGACAGGCTAGTATCTCTTATGGCTCTTGACCTCATAATACTAGGAAAGTCAGTGCATAGGCTTGACACAACTACAATAGGCTATGATGGGGCACAAGGAGAAGGAAGTCAGTATTGGGGAGTGATATGATGCCCACAACACTCCATTCAGATAATAAATAGTGTTTGGCACACAGAGAAATAGTGAAGAGAGCTGTAAAGGCCGAGCAAGCAGCAGATACAATTCAGACTCAGGGAAGAGCGAAGTAGGCTGTAAGAACCAAGGGAATGGTGGAGAGGATGAGATATATGGCAGAGAAATTTCAATCTCCTGTGAGGTGTCTGGAGGCAATAGGAATAATATATAGGCGTATGCTGCAACAGTCATACTGAAAAGCATTTTATATTGTGACCATGTCTAAACAGATAAGGATCTAGACAGGGAGACAGATAAATGAATGCACCTGTACAATTATGTACATAAAATCTTATGTGGCCCTCATTGCTGCAGTCTCTGACCACCAGATATTTTGTATGTATGTTCATACATATAGTGAATATAACCTACCCTGTGACCCTTACATCAGGATTGAAAGATTAGGCCATTATTTTTATTCACATTGTTATAGAGCCTGATTCTCCACTGTCTGAAGTGGATGTTTGCACATATGTACACAGTGGATGTAAAATGCTATCATTCTTCTTTGCATTCACAGTGCAGGGGTGCAAATAATGGCAGAAAGTGTGAGGCAATGGAGAATCAAGTCCCTACAGTGCAGGCTTGGTCCTGCACAAGCAGGTGGACTGATGACATATTGGCACAGTGTGAAAAGTGATGAGTCAAAATGGGAATCTGATCCAGCAATAAAAGACCCTGCTGTGTGGCCACCAACTTACTTGAGCCAAATAAGGCAGCGTGTACCTGTTTACCTTATTTACATGTGGAAAATCATGCTCATATCTATATTGCTTCAAACACACCCATAGTGTGTCCATTCTCCACCCTTTTTCACCCTGACCTCTTAAGAGTAAGGAAGTTGGTATGCAAAAATCTGGATACTTACTTCCACCCAGGGCAGAATACTGCACTCCTTGTGCTCTACCATGCCTAATGGGTACAACTCTATGCTCCCTGCCACATACTAGGCAAGAATATGCAAGATGAAGGCCCACATATTAACTCTGATAAGACCATATACAACTTGTCTTAAATATTTCCCTTTACCTGAAGAACTCCTCATGCCTGCACTATCATTGCTGACTTTATTTTCAGGGTTTAAAGAGAATGGGTAGCCTACCTAATAAAGATCCCTCTTTCTTATACCCTAATCCTGATTAGCACAGTGAACACTTCTAAGACCAGACATGCCAAACCCACGAACAAAAAAATGCAGAAATTGGGGTTGTTTTTGGCTTAATTGGCTTGTGAGTGGCTTGATGGCTAGTTTTTTGGCTTGTAGCTTGTTTCTTGTTTGGATGGAAGCTTGTTGCTTCTTTGTTTGATCAGCTCGGAGCTAAGGGGGGTCAAGCAGGGATAAGGGGGAGCAAGCAGGGGAGAGAGTTGGGGGTGCACTGCGGGCCCACCACAGTCCCAGACTGCACACCGGGGGGATCTAGTCACATAGAGTGTGGGGGTTCTTAGGGATTGGCTTGTTTTGGCCTTGTTTTGAAATGGGATTAGCTTGATTTTTGGCTTATTGTGAAAGTTGGGGTGCTTATTTACCACATAAAAGTTGGCAACTGTGTCTAAAACCTCAGCTGTAATACATGCATTAGTTTCTCTTAAGAAAATCATCAAGTGACTGTGTATTAAGGGGTTAGATGATGATGAATATTACAATATCCAGAATGGAGGATTAAAGACTCTGAAAATTGTGGTTGGAGGAGTCAGAAAGAAGATGCTGAGGAAGTCCAGAGACACAACAGGAGAACTGAGAAATGCAGGCCAAGGGTCATGAAGATGCTGAGAAACACATTGGTGGGAGGCTTCTGGGTCCGACAAACAGATGGCCTAAGGTAAATAGCACAGGAGCTGAGAGATTCTGGCTTCAGCTTCTGAGACAGACACGGGGCAATAAAGAACACAAGCCTGGGTCTGTCCTGAGGAGCTGTGATATTATGGCTGATGTAGCAGGTAGAACATGGTGTAGGTAGATGAGCGACAGGAGCTGAACAAAATTATTAGACGGTCATAACGGAGGAGTTGGGAAACATAGATGGGGTTAGCACAGGCGGGGGGGGGGGCAGGGTATTTGAAAAAGACAGGCAGCAAAAGTTATAAGTCAAGGAGGAGGATGGATCAGTGTGAAACAGGCAAAAGAAGTCAATTGAGAAATGACCTACCCTGCCTCTTTCTGAATGCTGGCTAGGAAAACTGTTAACCCTGAAGAGTCTGGAAAACCACAACTTTCTTCGGTTTGTTGGATGGGAGGAATTAAAGTTTGAGACGTGGAGGCGCCAACGGGCAGTGCAGCCTGTACATTTTAATAAGCACTGTCAGCGCTAATCCACCTCTGTTTTGATGTGAAGTAATTAAAATAGATAAAGGGAGCTCTTGGCTCTGTCCTTTCTAGTACTAGAATAGAGGTTTCATGTCACAGTGTAAAACAGCTGTTGCCATGAGATTATTAAAGAAGCCTGCTTTATATTTCCATAGGAAATTCCTCTTTCTGCAGAGTCAATTCATTCTCATGGGCTCATTTACACTTCAGACACACACACATTCCAGCTAAGGATGACATTAATGACGATAGTTTGAATGCAGCTATAAGACTGAAATCCATTCCTTCCCACACACCCTTATAAACCACTCTTCTAATTCAATTCATAATACAGTGCTGTGAGACTGTGGCCACGGTAAAAACAATTGTTGAGAGAAGATTTCTCTGGCACACAAATTGATGACATGCCATATCAGTCATAAAATTGTCATGTACATAGTATACTTGATTTGATTACCCTTTGATCCGAAGCAAAATGTGGCCCTGTATATCCCAGTCTCCAAGCAACCCAACTGAAGTCCATGTGCAAACCTTCAGAAGGAAGGGAAGGGTGAAATATGGTTTCCCAAGGGTGTAGGTTTGGGTGGGGGAGGTTGCCTCTCCATTTCTCCCTTCTACTGACATAACCCCTCAGATCAATTTCTCCTCTTGCCAGTCACAGCAGTAGGAAGGGAGAACAATGCTAAATGTGTACACAGTGTTATCAGTGGGAAGGGAAGTGCTATGTGTTGGTTCAATATATTGTTTCCTACTCTCTTGTGGACAGGACTGATGCCATATGAGGGAGTCGATAGTACTGGGACCAGCTGGCAGAAAATCGGGAGAGATGCTCGTTGAGGGTTTTGCGGGAATCCGGGGTCATCTAGGTTAGTCATCCCCAGTTCCTATCTTTGTTCACACAAGTGGCTTCAGGCCAGCTAAAAATTCCCACTCATCCTCCAAAGCATTTTAAAGTACTTGGGAGGAGGTTTTTGTCACCCACAAACTGTGGGTGAGTTAATAGCCTTGCAGAATATCGCTTTGAGAGTCTACAGGAACTACAGGTCAGAGCCTTGTCTCATCCAAACTTTTCAAAAAGTGTAAATAGCATGTCTTCTCACAGTTAATTTCTAACAGCTAAATGGTTATAATAGCTCAGGGAAAACCAGCAAAATTGCAGGCGAAAGACAAGATGGGAGTTAATGGCTTCCATACATCTCTTGGATTCATCTAGTTGTTTCTCATTTTTGCCAATTACTCATGCTATTTCCTCTGACCCTCTATCCTCCCCTCCAAACATTCTCCCAGCATCACTTTCCATTCAGAAAGGCTGTGAATTTTGTTACCTTCAAAGTTCTTCTTTAATCCACTTGTGGCAGATATTCTACACTCAGTCCCTCTGGAGCTAAAGGGCAGAGTTGGGCTAAACTAGATGATGGTGAAAAGCACCAGCAACTGGTCTACACTAACAGTCCCACTATTGCTACGTTGAGTGGGGATGCACCAGTGCCAATACAACAGTGGGAGATGTAAAAAAAAATGCCAGTATAAAACTGCCACAAGCGACTGTAGTACTGTTGAGATTGATACTACAAGAGACGAGACTGAAAGCTGTCCAGAGACAGAGATTCTTAGTCATTGTTACAAACACACAAACCTCCCAAAGTTGGTTTTGTGTGCATTTTATGATAACACCTATTTAACTCCCAAGTCTAATGAAAAGGATGTCTTTGTTAATGTTTCAACATTTCACCTGTTCAATTAAAGTGTGTGAAAGCTCACAGTAAATTGTTCTGAAGCTTCCAAGAAATCCTACTTGAGAAAAGACAAGGATGATCAGACTTGACAGTCTTGATATTCCTAAAGTAAAAATATGTAGGGCAAGATACCACTTTTTTTTAATAAAAAAACATTCTTGCTTTCCATGTACTTCAAAAAGAAACAAAATAAAAAGCACAAACTCAACTTATTTAAACAGAATTTGCAGGTCCCCTTTAATGGTTACAACCAATAGTTGCTTGTTTGTTTTAAAGGCACTCTCGTTTTACAGACTGTAAAAATTGAGGTGTAACTTCCTCAATTCTTTTTTTCCTGTAGAATCTACTTATCCATCTTAATATATAAAAACTCAAAATGCCTGCATAACACTTTATTCATGCTTCCTGCTTTTTATCACAGGCAACCAGGGAGGGACTGACTCTTATTTCACTTAGAGATTTTTGTAAATAAAAAGTAGGCTTGACAAATTCAGTAAACTTTCATTATGGCTAGAGTCCAACTCAGCCCTGCCCTAAACTGTCAAACTAAAATAAACACAACTAAAATTATACTGTCACCCATATAGTTGATTTCTTAGAACTAAATGGCATTTTAAAAGCACATTACATAGCAATATAATTGCTGTAGATTATGCTGAATATTATGAAATTTTCTAAATTAAAAGTACTGTTGGCTTCAGACAATGAAATGCTCTTAGTCCTTCTACCCAGGAAACTTGCACTGTTTCAGTTTGTGTGTTCAGCTGGTCTCAAAGAGTAGAAAGTGGATGGAAGATTAAAACCTACATTAGAGGAATGGCCTGATAGTGCTCTCTTCTGTCACGCAGCAGGCCGAGGTTTGATTTGCCTGTGCTCCTTAGGAAGAGACTGACCTGAAAGTCCACAGATTGACTTTAGTGGGACCAGGATTTCATCTCATGTCTACAAAGTGAAGACCCCTTTGGATTAAACTAATTTAAAATAACACTGCTCTAATCTCAAATGATCTCGGCACACATTAAGCAGAGAGATGATCTCTAGGTAACCAGGACCCAGCTCCTTTAGGGGCTAGCTTTCTTTTTCTGCTCTAGTCTGTGCAAATCCCTCCCAGAATCTTGTGCAGCTAAAATGCCACACAACATTTTCAGTACTTCTGTTTTTGTACAGAGTAGTCAAGTGTGCCTGCAGGGTGCTCTGCTTTGAAGGTATGAGGAATGCTGCTGTGTGTCAGAGTATCAATATCCCTCTGTGTATGTTGCCAAAAAAACTTGTGCTAAATAGACCAGCAGTGCCGTTGATTTCCCCACCTCCCTGCCCCAAAAGGCCCAACTTCTCATAAAGTTCTTCACAAACTTCTTGCTGAAATCATGGTCAGCTAGTGTATTCCAGTCTTGATTCTATCCTTGAATACACTAAGTTCTAGGAGACAGAGATTCTACTGGAATAAAGTTCACAGTTCTCTTTGCCATTGGCTATTTTCAGATAGAGAATCATGGGAGGGCTGGAAGGGACCTCAGGAAGTCATCAGGTCCAGCCCCATGAACTGTGGCAGGACCAAGTAAACCTAGACTATTCCTGACAGGTGTTTGTCCGACTTGTTTTTAAAAGCTTCCCATGATGCGGACTCCATGACCTCCATTGAAAGCCTCTTCCAGATCTTAACTGCCCTTATAGTAAAATTTTTCCTAATATCTAGCCTACATCTCCATTGCTGCAGATTAAGCGCATTACTTCTTGTCTACCTTCAGTGGCCAAGGAGAAGGATTGATCACCATCATCTTTATAACAGCCCTTAACATATTTGAAGACTGTTTTCAGGTCACTCCTCAGTCTTCTTTTCTCAAGACTAAACATGCCCAGTTTTTGTTGTTGATGATTTTTTTTTTAACAACCTTTCCTCATAGATCAGGTTTTCTAAACCTTTTATCATTTTTGTTGCTCTCCAGTGGACTCTTTCAATTTGTCCACATCCTACCTAAATTGTTGTGCCCAGAACTGGACATAGTACTCCAGCTGGGGCTTCACCAGTGCTGAGTTGCGTATGTGTCTTACTTACAACGCTCCTGTTAATTCAGGTCTGTTCTTGACAAGTGAAAATAACTTTTTTAAAGCTTTACAATGACCAGAGATTTTTCTTCTTCCAAGGAATAACTCCAAAACAATGGCTGCTGGGTAATCTGTTCAGATATAAATCTGTACATGAAAAAATGGGTCATTTTATCAGCTGCCGAACCCTGGCCTGAAGTTAGAACCAATGATTGGGAGTACAGACTTCTTTCACCCAGTATATAGAAGCTTTTCTAATCTGGGTGCACTTCAGTGCGGCTTTAATTGGAGCCAT
This sequence comes from Mauremys reevesii, assembly GCF_016161935.1. Lineage (NCBI taxonomy): Eukaryota > Metazoa > Chordata > Testudines > Geoemydidae > Mauremys > Mauremys reevesii. The sequence goes on from NW_024100733.1 coordinate 232,385, forward strand.
TGCTATTTGTCTTTGTTTTGTGAACAAAGTATTAACACAAGCCTTTAGGTCTTTAGATCTATCTTGTGCTTGTCTCATTCAAGCTGCTTTGTGGTTTTTTTCCCCAACTGTCATATTTCTTTAGTGACTTCTCAATATTACAGCTTTCTTTCATAAGTCATGATATGGTGATGCAGTTTCTTCCTGCTGTAGTTAAGGTTTTGGACAAGCATCATTTTTTATTATTGTGAAGATTTATGGGAAAGTCCCACAGAATTTAATTTATAGACTTTAAGGCCAGAAGGGACCATCATGATCATCTAGTCTGACCTCCTGCATATTGCAGTCCACAGAACCTTTCCCACTCCTGTAATAGGGTTTTGTAGAAATTAAGTGACATTATATAGAAATCAATCTGAAAACATATAAAATTTAAGAGTGATATTTTTTCCAGAAAATGTTTCAAGCATCCTATGGGATTTGATAGAGAGTTATAGCTCTGCTATAGGTGATTTTAAAACTTCTTTAGAAAGGTGGTCATTCTCTATTAAATTCTATATGGCTTTTCTATAAGGGTTGTGCATTCTTATTACCTTTTAGAGTAACAGGCCACAGTAGAGAAATTGCTGGTAATTCATTTGTTGAAAATTTCTTGCTGATACACAGCAATAACGATTAAAATAAGTATGAGGTTTGCAAAAGGACTTGGAACATTCATGAAATCATTTAAATATCTGTTCCAGCACTGAGTCCTTGCATTGCTTAGTTCACAGTGTAAAAAAGAGAAATTGTTTACTCTCACTACTGCACTTATTCTGAATGACTGGTGGATTTGTTACACAAGTGCTTGTGTAATGCTGACAGACCCCGGTCATTGTCTGTTGGTGGGCGGGATTGAACTGGGGGCCTCTGGGGCTTAGTGAATGAGCCTCTACTGCAAGAGCTAAAAGCCAACTGGCTCTTAGTTAAGGTTGTAGAACAGACTCATTTAACTTTCTCTCTAAGTGGTCTCAGTGCCACTAGATGGGACAGAACACCACACTCAGGAGGTGTGTGGGTTACACTTTCCACTGTTTGCTCACATCTACCCCCATATCAAATAGAGTTGCCAGGTGTCTGGTTTTCTACCAGTCTGGTCAAAAAGGGAACCTGACTGTATACAGACAGTACTACTGACCAGACACCCAAAGTCCAGTTACTGCAGGCAGGGGCGCGGGGAGGTGTTGGGTCACCAGCACCTACTCAGCTGGGGCCACCTTCTACCTACGTTGGGCAGCTGGAGCTCCCAGCCCTGGCTCCACAGGTGAGTCCCTCCTGACCCAGGCAGGGGTGGGGGAAGAGTGAAAAGCAGCAAGCAACTGGGCGGTGAGGGAAAGAGTGAGCAAACAGGGCATGGGGCCTTGGGGGAAAAGGTGAGGCCACAGGGGCAGGGTCTCAGGGTGAAGGAGTAGGGCAGAGCGTGGGAGGTTCCATCACTCCTGCTGGAGTATCCAGTTTTTAAATATTACAAAGTTGGCAACCCTAATGTCAAATCTGAACATCATTTAATTCCCAAACTTGGAAGTTGTTTTTGACTTAACTCTCATAACTCCTCTCCATACTCATTTGTGGGGATCATGTTAACTTGTTAATTGCCAAGAACAGTCTGTCCTTTCTAAACATGGTGTAATGGACTGTAATATTTTATGTATTATTAACAATCTCTTAGGCTTTACCTCCTGAGATCCTCAGTAGTGTTTTATGAAACTGCTTGTTCTCTGGGCTTAGCTGGCTCTAATATCAGTAAAACCACCAATTAAATCACTTAAATCTGCTCTTGACATTGGTCCATTTCCTCTTTGGTATACTCATATTCTTGTCTTTACTATATGCATTTCAAATGGCTTATTCACCTTTATAAACCTTTATAAGGCTGGCTTAAAAAAATAGCCCTTATTTCCTGTTGCAACACAGAGAAAAAGCAGCTCAAAAGGGAGCTTCAGTTAACTGCTGACTAATTACTGCAGTTTATTTGCAGATTCTGTTTCATAGTTCTTGATTATTTCTTCAGGCCTATATTAAGGCTGGTGAATAGATTATCAAGCTGCCATTCCTAGCCAGCAGGATGGTTCTAATCCTTTCTTTCTTTCTATTTTCTGATGCCAATTTAAATGTTATCCACTTCTGATCAGAAATAGTGGTGCTATCAGTAGTTGCTATGGAGTGGATGAAGTGAAATACTTGCTTTATGGAGCACCACCTTGTATCAGACCTACCACCCAAAGATATTCTCCTTAATATCTTTCCCCGTAATGTACTCCTGAGCAGAAGTGTCTCACAATGTGTGTGCACTCTACTTCAGAGCCTATTGAAGCCTATGGGATTCTTTTCATTGACTTTAATGGCCTGTGGATCTGGACCTAAGACCCAGATTTGTAAAGGTATTTTAGATGTTGCTGCACTCAGAGTTGCAATAACTAACTGATTTAGGAACCTAAGTTTCATTTACAAAAGGCATTTAGCCATTTAGGCTCCTAAATCAGTTAGGTATTGCATAGATGAGTAAGGCAATGCATAAAAATCTGTAAAAACAAAATAAAATAAAATCTGGTCCTAAGGGCCTGGTTTTCTGCCGCTATTACTCATATTGAATAGTACTTAGTCACACAGTAGTAATAGAGGCAGGGTAAAGTCTGAGAGAATTTTAGAGGTAGGGAGGAAGGAGGAGAGGTTGGTGGTGAGGAAGTGGGCTAGAAGCTAAGATAGCAAAGGGTGGAGGGCAAAACAAGTGATAAGGTAAAGGGGAATCAATTGGCCATTTTTAAACTCAGTTACCAAGTGCTATCATACTCAGATAATAATCAAGCCAAACTGCTTATACCATCTGTTTGTTGGAGTTATGTGGAAATTACCTGAGGAGAAAAGTACCTGACATTCCTTAAGGCTGGAGCTAAGATATTAATTATCAATAACAAGGAGGTAGAATATAAACTAAGGAAACCTCAGCCCAATGAGGTTCACTGATTAAAGAACCAGTTTTAGCCCTGAGACAGTTTGGTGGGGTTCTGTGCCCCATAGATCCTAAATGGTTTAATGTGAGCCTGAGAAGCCAGTTATGTTATCTGGCTGCACACCAGAGAGAGCCAGGTTTAACTGATCATAAAGCACAGCTGGCAGGACTAAGCTGGTGAGTGTAAGGAGAGGAAGTTTGTAGCAGAAGAGGGCTTCAGAGAGAGTCTGTGGACTGCGGTCACATTCTGGGATTAGAGAGGTGGTAAGGAGCAGGGCCATCTCAGCTTTTTGCCACACCAAGAGGCAAAGGGAAAAAAAAGATAAAGCCATAATCAGTGGCACTTCAGCGGCAGTTCTACGCGCGCTTCATTCTTCAGCCGCAATTCAGCGGCGGTCCTTCCGAGAGGGACTGGGGACCTGCCACCGAAGACCTGGACATGCTGCCCCAAGCACCTGCTTCCTGCACTGGTGCCTGGAGCTGGCCCTGGTAAGGAGGACGTTCAGGGGGAGAATAAGGCCTGGGATTCTAGCCTGACTAGAGAAGGATGGCAAGCGGCCTGGTGGGAGGCATAAAGCAGCCACTGGGTGGCAGGTCCTGGTGGTGTGCCCTGAAACAAGAGCAGGATTTGGACTGCCAGGGAGAGGGCAAGCCCTGGGAGGTGTTCTGTGGAGGAATAGAGTAAAGAGAACATAAGAGGCTTAAAGGGCAATGCTGGATAGGAAGGTGCCCAGGCAAACAGCAGCAAGGAGTGGATTTGCACAGGGCTGGGCCATGGGCTCCAGAATGGGGGGGACCTGAGGGCCACAGCGCTATCACTTTCAAAAGTGGGAGGGCATAGCTTTTTACCGGCCATAAGGGTGAGCGATGGGGAAGGAAGGGAGCAAGTGGAGAGGAGCGAGCGGGGCCTCAATGGGAAGAGACGGGAGCGGGACTCGGGGAAGGGGCACTGTGGGGGGGCCTGGCCCATTGTTTGGGTGCCTGTGGCCTCCCACTTTAGGGAGCTTCTGCTGCTTCTGGCCTGGGCTGCTATTTATAGGGTCCATGGGCTGGAACCTGGTGTAGTGAAAAGTATTGGGTTACCCTACCTGCCACTGGTAATGTGGCCTGAATCTGGAGAAGGGAACAAGGACCCTAGAACCCTTGAGGCAAGTCAATGAAGACCAGAGGCTCGGAGGAGGGGTCAAAGACCCTCTTGTGAGGACACTGGACTGCTTTATGTTGGGCTTTCCGTTACCCCGGTAGGGGAGAACTAAATCGTGACTCTAGATGGAGGGCCAAGTTATGGGAAGAGGGACCAGCACAGGAAGAGAGTGACCATTGGCAGGCGGTGAGACTGAAGGCTACTGTGCCCACCTGGCCAGAAGGGACACTCTGCAGTGAGTGAACCCCTTCACAGATAGGCATGTACAATCCCATTTCAAATCAATGGGTGTTATGTGCATGTATCCAAGGCAGAATTTATCCCAGAGGCTTTTCGACTGTGCCATGCCTTGGTCTGGCTCAGAAATTGTGAGCAATTGTGCCTCATGCAACGCAGTTTAAGAGCACTGGTAATTGCCAAAATAAATATCCAGGAAAAAATTGAAGTCAGCTGAAGGCTTGAATATTGAAGCCTCGTATGCAAGGAGGAGTAGATGGTCCAATTGAAAAAGGATTTCTTATTGTCTGAAAGATAAAAAAGAGGAATTTGAAACCATGTGGTCTATATTTATAGCTAGATCATTTTGGCTAATACGGGCTTGGAGAAAGTAAAGTGCATATGTTGTTCTTTTTCCCCTTCAGAATATCAAAAGTTTGTTTTATCTTGTTCACAGTGTTACTGAATATAGTATGTATTAGAGAGGGACCTGCTGCTACAAATTCCCTCCCAGCACAGCTGCCTGCATCTGTGCTTGTTCTGCTACAGGGTAGCCTGACCTCGAGTAAGGCATCTCTGCAGCGTGAGATGCACCATGGGCTGCTGGGCTAAGCCCAGGATTGAGAGAAAGTAGAATGTGGTTTCTAATTAGAGCTGGTCAAAATTTCAGGCACAAAGTTATTTCATTAAAAAATGCCCCTTTCCCCAAAACTCTATATAAAAGAAGTAGACTTGATCAAAAGTGTCCATTTCCCACAATATTCTAACACATTTAACCAAATTTGTATCTCAGTTGTTTTTCAAATAGTTAGTAACTTTTTTAATTTACCCAAACCCATCTTTTCTTTCTGAAAATTAGGGTTTCAGTAAACAAAAGGTTTCAAAATAGATTTAGATCCTTCCATACACAGACTTTTTAAAAAAAAAATCAGTTAATTTGAGGTGTTAACTATCGAATAAACTTGCTAAATGTCTCCCACCACAGGCCAGCCTTGTATGTAGTGGTGAGATCATGGTGTCTAGATTTAGTTATTTTTCAACTTGGAGTGGTCAAAAATATTTTCACAGGCCCATCCAGAAATGTAAGATTAGCTCTAGGGAAGGGAGACTGGACCAAGGGTTTGGCTCCACTAGTGTTTTTTTTTTTAGTACGTGTGTTTATATGTAGGTGTTTCCTTCTGACGTCTCTCCTCCTCTCTCCATCAATAAAATAAAATATTTTAAACAGCCAAAAGATGCTTCTATCAATTTTGTCCTTTTGCTGGTTTTATCAATATGGCCCCAAATGAACAGAATGACTACAGACTGTGGAAGATCTCACAAAATTTGCTTACAATAAAAAATAGGTTTTAGGGAAATTGCTCTTTTTAGCTGGTTTTCATTGCTATAAAAAGCATACAAAATATTTTCCTTTGGTATAGCTACATCTTTTTCACTAAATAACTAATTTCCTTTTTCTTTTTGCTGAATAGTAGGTTCTTCTGCTTTGATGTCTCAGGAAAAAAATCTAATTAGAAAATCTACAGTGAAGAAGAAACAGGAAACAGTGTCAGCTATATAGGGTTTACAGTTTAACCCTTTGGCTTCTATAGATTCACACAATGTTTTCTGGTTAGGAAAATGCCAATGTGCAGACAAAGAATGGATACTGTAATTCTGAAACATATTCCATATCACCTTCTTTCCGTCTCAAATTATCATACAAAAATCAGCATATAAAATTAATGCTCAGTAAATTTAGAACAAATAAAAGGAAATCTTCTCGCAGCCTCTAATCAACCAGTGGAACCACAGGAGAGCCTCAGTTTAAATACTATGGATGGACTTTTTTTTTAAAGGGATTGGTAATTTTATAGTCAGTTATAAATATACTTAGCTATAAAAAGCAACAGTAATTAAATCTCAAGGCGTCGAGAATAAGTTGATTGTAGGGGTCAGGAAGGAACATATATTTTTGCACAATTCACTAAGGCCAATTTCTGCTTTAATTTATGTTGATGTAAACCAGAGTAACACTGTTGAAGTCAGATTAGTGCAATAGAGACCAGAATCTAGAATTATGTGGATTGTACATGAAGGCTTCACATCTGTCTGATGCATCAGTTCTTGTCCTCTATGGGGAGGGAAGCAGATATTATGAACCAATGGGGTAACTAGCTATAGAAAATCCTATGCTCCTATATAGCCAAGAAGCTTTCGTTTGGGGACTGTGAAATGTATTCAGTTTCAATATTCAGTTTTAAACCTGAACATGGACACCAAGGCCTAATACTTGAGTCCAGCCCACCTTTACAATCTCCCATTTCCCTAAGGCTTCTGAGGCCAGTTAGGTCTCTGGCACAAGCATCCATGAGGCTGTGTTAATTACTGTTGGCTTGCAACAGTTCCAGGGACTTTTTACCATGGCCACTGGGTTGCTAGCACACAACAGTACTCTGCCCTGATACCTTCCCCGTCTATGCTGTGGGGGAGAGGGCTGAGAGAGGTTAATGTGGATCCACTGTGCTTGCTGTATACAAAGCACGGATTCTCTCCCTCAGGGGGAGTCTTCCGATTCCTGAATATGTCGGCTTTATGGCTCTTTTGCACAGTCAGGACCTGGCCCTAAGCATGAACAAAACCAGATGAAATAATTGCAAACCAAGCTGCCTAGCAAAAAAAACTCTGAACACAAAGGAAATCCACAAGTTAGACATATTTGGAGTTCATTCCTCAATTTGATCAGCTATCAAGTGCTTTTCCTCCTCAAGGAAACTCAGATGGAATAGTTCAGCCTAATACGAGTGTTTAAAGTTAATGCATCCGATGAAGTGGGTATTCATCCACGAAGTTCATGCTCCAATACGTCTGTTAGTTTATAAGGTGCCACAGGACTCTTTGCTGCTTTACAGATCCAGACTAACATGGCTACACCTCTGATACTAAAGTTAATGAGCAGCACATTCATAGCCTTTGTATTTTTACATTCTGAGAATCTTTATCCAATAATATGGCAGAGGTATAGGGTTAACTAGTGGTGACCTTTTTCTAAACATGCTAAGTATCAATATAATTCTTCTGGATAATGATCCTAAGTGTGACAGTGAGTGAATGAGGTCTGGGAAGCATGGGCCATGTAAATACTGTCCAGGGATGGATTTTCAGGTGCTCAGCACCCACTCTCAGGAGCCAGATTTTTAAAGAGCTCAGCACATTGGTTATTGGTACAGGTTTCACAAATGAGAAAAGCTTTATTTAGGTGTCTGTGGGAGAAGAGTTCTTTTGAAAAACTGATCACAGTTGAGAGTGCTGAGCCCTTCTAAATTCCAGTTCCAGTGTCTGTGTTTGCTTTGGCCTGTGTCTTTCCTTGAGTACCTGCTGTGATCACAAGGAGCTACTATTTTATTCTCGTGCTCTCTGTAGCTTGCCTTGCACAATGCAGGTAGGAAGCTCTCCTTTGAGGCAGACAGCAGGAATCCTCCTGCAGGAGGACTTGTAACAAATATCCCTCCAGGCACCTTGTACCATCCCACAGCCCTCAGCCCCTGTAACACAACTGTACTGCACTAGCTACTGGGAGAAAGAGACTCAGACTTATTCCTGTCTGTTACCGATGTTGCAGCTCTGGCACTAAGCCAACAGTCATTAATAAGCCTTTAAATGCTGTGGCAGAGGCAAAATTTCTGCATCTGTACGTACTATTGTAAACTTTTCCATATCCTTCCTTTTAGTAAACTCTTTTTAGCTTGTTTTATCTCTGCTACAAATGTATTTTCCCCTCTCCCCATATCTTCTCATTCTGTCAACTCATTGTGGCCAATAGACTAGGGTTATTTTTAAAACCACCTGATTAATTTTTTCCTACTGCTAGTGTTAAAAATGAATGCATAGAGAGATCAAACAAGGGAGAGATTAGAGAGAGAGAACTGTAAATGGATCTAAAAATAGATCCTTGTCTCTTTAAGTCTCAGGAAGCTGTTGCACACAGTACAGCTTAGTTCCTTTAAAAGGAACAAGCCCCTTCATTTTCTGTTGATGATGGAAGCACTGTTTATAAATCTCCAGATGAAAGCAGAACATAATTTAAACACTTTGTACCATAGAAGATGTTGGCATCTGTTAAGGATTTGTGTGTGAGAGGAAGTAAGTGTAAGATGTTCTAAGACTTTTCCCAAATTTTTAAAAGTTTATTTCTGTGACTCTCAGCACATGGTAATTTGCATTTAACATTTTCAGGATTGTCTGGTTCTGAATTCCTCTTGCATTTATTATTAACCAGCCATGTGTGTGGAAGAAAGAATTTTACAAAATCAAAGCTCACATTTTTTTAGCCTTACCTAATGCTTGAGAGGTATCTGTTCTGTAAACAATATATGGCAGAGAGCTCAAAGGAAATGAAGGTAAGCCCCTTACAGTGAAGCACATTTTAGCAGCTTGTAGCTGAGTGCTTTTGTTTATTTATTTAAAATCCATTTGCCAAATATGGAGTGAAGATTTACTCAGAAGAAACTGCTTCACCAAGAATTGATTCTGTCTCACTGACTCAAGGCTGTGCAGAAGAGATAAGTAGTGGCTTGGCTTCTTGAGTTATCAAGAGTCACCAAATCATCACTTTTTTCCGATGACTGTCTCAGCTCCACGGAATACCTTGTCTGTGAACTAGTAGGAGAAAAATAAAACAATGATAGGCTACTGACTCTTTCATCCATTTTTTCCAGTTTCTCATTCCTTTTCTCTATCAGCAGCTGAGAGAAGCTTTGCTCTGCAATGCCACCAATAAGGACCTCAAATCCTTTTTGGAGCACAGACTTGGGAACCCTGTTCTGGGACCTGATCCTGGCGGGATTTATTTGCACGGAGGGTGCTGATCCTGACAACTGAAGAGAGGCTCATGCGAAATGGCTAAAGCATCGTAGGGGAGGAAGGGAAGTGGATTGGCTCACCTTGAATGCAGCCCTCTCCACCCCTCCACACACTTTCTGTTAGTGTTTGTAAAGGCCTCACAGAGAACAGTGGTATTTACCAACACTACCACCACTACAAGGACACTGACATTACTTTTGGGTTCTGGACTTTTGCTGACATATAGAAGTGAAACAGAGCGAAAGGTGTAACAGGAGAAAAAGTACAAGATCTATTGTGCATCCCCCATTGCTCTCAGAAGGAGCACATACTTAGCGTGAAGGTAACAGTGTGAGTGGTTTACAGGTGTCAGTGCTGAAAGGAAAAATATAAACAGTGGGTGAAATCTTGGCCTTTTGAAGATAACAGGAGTTTTGTCATGGACTAGAGTGCAATCATCAGTAATATCAATTACACATAATATCATGTGCTTTACTGCTCTGGGTGGAACATAAGTTGCACCACTGATGTCAGCTATTAACCAGCCTTAGTTTCGTTATCCTACCATCTACCGTGTTCAGTGGTCTGGGCGTCACAAATAAGTGAA